>NW_017277851.1:740382-750769 GCF_001594065.2 Cyphomyrmex costatus | reverse complement strand
GGGCCCCCCCCCCCCCGTCTTCTTCTCCCTCGCGTGTCTTTATAAGTCTTTTGCTCCAGTCTGCTCCAACCGCTGCCATCTTCATCTTACTTTTTCTTTCTTTTCATCTTTCACGCTGCCAAAGCGAATGCCTGCATTATAAGAGGAACTGGGCTTCTCGCTGTTCCCTCCGAATCTAACGATCTTCGCGAACGGTCGAGTAATCGATCGACAGGAGAAAAGAGTGCGGGAGCAATCCGACGTTTAACCCTTTCATTCCCTCGTAAGCGTGGATTGCGAACTAATACTACTCTGGTGATCGTGGAGTTCTTTTCGTTTTAATATTATATTAGTCACTTTTAACGGTCGGAAAAAATATACATAAAATGTATACAGCGGTAAATTGCATATTTAAGGATTCGTAAAAAAAATAGATTATTAAAAAAGCAGAAAAATACACGAGGTGTCTAAAAAGCAAGAAAACGATATCGATTTTACAAAGAACCCACTTTACTTATAGTTGTTCCTAGATTAATAATCATATCGTGCAGAAAAGTCAGAGGAAACATTTTATATAATATACAGCAATAAATTAAGAACTTATGAAATATAAAGAAATAACGAGCGAATAGTAATTTAGTAGTAAGATTCCACCGGCAACGTTTAATAATCATCGCGAAAAATTTGTCGACGTCTACCACTCGGCGACGGTTGTCGAAGAAAATTATGACAAGGATAAACGTTATGATATAACGAGATAATGGATACAAGTTCGCGTGTATCAGTCGTGTATCGGCGCGCGGACGGCGAAAAACGGCGCAAGAAGCGCATCGCGCTCAAGGCGCAAAGTGCCTAGAGAGAGAATCGCAGGATGTAGACGAGATAATAATAATAGACGATCCTGTATTACAAACTATAAACGTCAGGCCGAGTGCGTCGCGATATTTTATTTTCCGCGGGGGTCGCGCGTGTGCGAGCGTAAGAAGAGAGCCCCGACTTACGGTCCTGACTTTATTTTAAACGTAATGACTTTACCGCAGGCCTTTAAACGACATTCTGATCGTGCGCGTATTCCTTCTTATTGTTGCAAGAAGAGACGCAGAGAAAGAGAGGGAGGAACGAAAGACAAGAGGGAATGTGTTCCGCCGTAACTTCAGCAGTCGAGTCGCGCCGCGTTGAGGCACGAAGGAGAGGGAGGGGGGGGAGGGGCTGAAAGTAGGCGGACGAGTTATTAGAATTTAGATTGAAAATTAGAGATTCTACATTTTCGAACACCCGCTTCATGCCGAAGCGCGATTGTAACCGTAAGCGTTCCTTATGATTGCGTTCTAAATGTCATTAGTGAATTTTCATATTTTTCCTTGATTTTCCAGTTTTTCATTTTCGCATTTAAGTTGTGTGGATTATATTATTCGTACACATATTTATCATGTAACACCATTATATTTTTGAAATTAAGAGTTCTTTACTTAATTAACGATTTTATTTTGAGCAACTTTCTCGATTTGCTAATAATTTAATTCAGTCCTCCAGAATTGACGGGGTGAACAGGTCTATTAGACCCACTCAATTATAAATCTCTTTGTTAAAAGTATCGAACGATTCAATTTTCTTTGCGTGAAGTTTACAAATTTATTCTCTTATTAAAATATACTTCTCAAAAAATCAATACCAACTAACATCAACGTTATAATTTCATACTCAAATAGTGTAGCTACAACATGTGTTACATCACATTTTTTCACTGTTTTGTGATTTTAAATATGTCATCGTGGTTCCTTGAAATTAATCGATATCTTTTAATTAACATAAATTACACGGGCTTTGCAGATCCAGCGTCAGTAATTATGTTACAGATTTTAGGCGTCAAGCTCCGGAGGGTTGAGAAGCGAATAAGTCTATATCGGTCTCGATAAATTTGAATTTATTATTTATTATTAATGCATTCCGCAGGTACGATAATTACTTTTCCTTCACATCCTAGAAATATACGTTGCCTCGAGCTGATCTCGGACTACCAACGGCTCGCTCTCGATCTTCCTGGCGAGACAGTCGGAACAGAGTCGAGGGGATATGCGCGCGCGCGGATAAATTACTCCCGAGGTAAATTCTACGGTGGAGAAAATTTCGCTGTGGCCAAATCAAATACGCGGCCCCGGTAATCATTTGGAGCTTTATGGCGGTGCGCGCTCGATCGGGCTCGTGTTCTTTCTCTATATCTTCCTCTCATCGCGGGGCTATTAGTAGGAACGGGACCCTATGCGATCTTTCGCGTGGTGCGGTTTCACGTATCCGTGCAAAGCGCACGATCGCGACTGCACGTGTGTGTGTCGGTCAGAGGGACCAAGCCCGGAGTCTCGTGTATAAGCATTACTTGGCACACGTATATTTGTGTGCACACGATTGCAGAGTTCGTATTGTCCTCGCGCGCGTGGAGCATCGCAAGGGCGATGCGATGGAGCGACGAAGGGAAACGCGGGACCGAAAAAGGGCCCGCGCGACCGAGACGGCAGAGATATCGGGCCCTCTCTCGCTCCTTCTCTCCACTCCTTTTCCCCGCTCGCACTCGCGGCACTCGTTCATTTTTTACTTTCAAAAATCATGACGATGCTCATTTTTCTGACTCGTGAAGAATTCTTCAAACTGACGTGTAACCAAACGTAGCTTTGGGTTTTAGGTGGGCGGGAGCGCGCGGGGGATACGAGGGACGCGCCCGGGCCCTTCGAGGCCGGAGGCTCGAAATCCTCCACCTATGAGCACGATTACGAGATGTTACTTTCCTCGTCTCTTTCAGCATCCCTCTTCGCTTCGTTCCTCCGAATGACGAGCTTTTGTAGAGTTTCACATTACGTATATCCTCTTCTGTCTTTCGTATACGTCGCTATTACACTTAGTTTGTGCATTGTAAAATTATTGTATTAACCGTGCGAGTTTGCTAATTAAAACTATTAGATCAATTAAATCGCGAGAGAGGCTCGAGAAGGTAAAACTTTACTCCATTTTATCTTATTAGTTCTAGTAATGGAGAGCTTTGTAAAACAGACGGTTCCCCTTCAGCGTCCCTTTCTATCTCGCTCTCCCTGGTAATTCTTGTATGGCATTACCGTAGTTATGATTATTTAGATTTGTTCGTTTTGTTGCGGCTGTAGAATTGAGAGCGGCGCAGAGCCCATTGTCCGATTATTTGAATATCGAACGTATACGCGGACGGATGGGAATCGATTCGTGGGGTCTAATGGGGATTACACGGGCAATCTGCCTTTGGGAAGGCTGCTGCAGCCCTTCGTCTCTCTTTCTCCACAGCACAGGTATCTTTCTCCCTGCCTATCGTTTCTTTGAATCCCTGCGAGACATCCCGCCTATCTGATGACGCGAGTGAAAGTTAACGAGTAATTTATATGAAATTATATCCTTCTACGTCTCTCTTCTCTCTAAAAGTGTCGTGTTTGGTATTACTTTATGTGCGTGCTCTAATTTTACAAACGTCATTTGCTGCTAATGAACGTTACGAATATTATTTACGAATATTTTGATCGTTCATTATTTTTTTTTTTTTTTTTTGATCTCCACGGAGGAATCGTTAAGTTACTCGGTGAAATTTCTCATACGAGATGCCTGGACGTCGACAGCGGGCACGAAATATCACTCTAATGTGATTAATATAAATTCGCGAGTTAACCTTGGATTTCGGGCACGGCGAGATTCCGTCCGTTCGCGAGTATGAGAAATCACCCTTCGCATTCTCTCCTTTAGAAAAAGCGAGCCTCGTCGAAGCCACCTGACCGTGATGAATCACTTACGTGTCCGGTCTCAGTCCGTGGCTCTTCCCCTATAAGCGCCTCGCTTGCTCGCGCGCGATATTAAGCGGCGCTATATTTTGCGACGGAAACCGTCGCAAACTCCTCTCGTTCGCGCATATAAATAAAGTATCTCTCTACACACTCGAAGATTAATTATTCCGCGGAAACATGACGCGGGCCCTAGCGAAATGGTGGATAGGGCCGATAAATAAATAAAAGCTGGTACTCGCTGAATGCCTCGTTATCGCGTTTAAACAATGCTCGGCCGGGATGATAAATAACCTGGAACAATGCTGGCCGCGCAGAAGTAGCTCGCAATTACGAGTCAATCAATGCATATTCATATTCGAACGAGCGTTCCTGGAATAGAAAAAACCTCCTCCCTCGTCTTTTTCTTCGTCTTCTGCATTCTCTCTCTCTCGTATTCTCCCTGTTTGTGCCGCCGCGAGTCTCCTGCCCACGCACACTCGCGTATGTTAGGGGAAACACGTGGTGGAAGAAGGTGGAGTGGGCCAGTCGGTGGCCCCCGGGAGCGGAAGGAAGAGAGAAGGAGAAAGTAAGAAAGAAGGAGAGGAAGGTAAAGGGGATGGAAGGATTGCGATTCGAGAAACGGCGCGCAACGGAAAGATTCCATAACGTCTCACAAAGAGAGCAAGCCATCAGGAGGAATTAATAAGCGGTCACCATACTGCGCTAACCGTGAAGGCTAGTAGAGGAGGAAGAGAGAAAAGACAGAGACACGGCGGAGAGAACCAACAACTTGGCGAAGAGGACGAGAAGGAGCGGAAAGCAAGAGAAAACAAGCTCCGCGATGACTTGTGTAATTGAAATTCCGAGTGTTCGCTCTATTTTATGAAGTACGTTGACAAACATCTCTTCGAGACTGTTTTTTCTCTCTCTTGCGACATTTATTTATTTTATTTTACGTAAATAGAAATATACACGGAAAGCTGAAGATAACAGCTTTGCTCAAGTATCTCTGTACAAAAAGTTAGATATAAATCTGAAGACAATTTTATTGCACCATCAGATTAATTGCAATACAATGTTTATATGAGTCTTTGCGGTTGTGCGTGGATTATATATTCTTAAGGCGATTAGATATTCGTACTTCTATATTGAAGAAGACTCAAATCCAAAGTCGAAACATTTGCCGCTTACTTTGGTAAGTACATTGTTTGCGAATTATATCTTATTACCTTATGAATATATAATTTATGCATTATTAACAACATAATTAATTTTAATCAAAATAAATTTGTGAGAATCTCAAGCATGTTGATAAATGTTTAAATGCTTTACTTATATAAATCCTTTCCATGTCGGAGCATACTCGATTTAATGTTACTCGGAAGAAACTATACTCTTCCTATTAAAATATAAGGTAACGCACTGCTTTGAGAGATAAAAGAAATAACAGAGAACGACGAGTGTTGCGTCGATAAGCCCGTCAATCGTCGTATTTGGAATTTAAGTGGACGAGTATCGGACGGATGAGCGAGATGCGCTGGCGAGGGAGATCGGAGGCCGAAGGGGGTGCCAAGATGGAAGCGAGAGATCCATCGGAACGGACTCGACCGAGCAGTTCGAGGCCTGCGGGGTCCGAGGCATCCTTTAAAATTGGAATAATAATGTTCTTTCATCTCTCTGAACTCGAAACGATGACTCGACGGCTTTCAATATTGTGGGAACAAAAATCGGTTAGGAAGACGTCGGCTGGTTTCTCCTCCCTATTCGTCTTCTTCTTCTTCTTCTTTTCCTTCCTCTTCTTCATCTTCACCTCTCGACGAATAACGAAGCGACAGATAGAGTAGGAAGAATCTCAGCGCGCGCGCGAAGGACGACGTTGCGGAGACCGCGTCAAAGTTGAAAGATAACCGGATAAAAGTCGCTTTTGTCCGAGTTTACAAAGATCGGTTACACGCTTGTATGTATTATGCGTGCGCGAGACGAAGATGGGGAAAAACGAGAAAGCAGGCTGCGCGGGGCTGAATAAACCGATGGGGGGGGGGGGGGGGGGGGAACGAAAAATGAATCTGAAATTCGAGAACTGCATTCGAATTAATCTGTTTATTTTGCGAGGTGTACGTCCAGTTTCGAAACATCACACGTTTCAATTGGTTCGTATTATTCCGCTGTATTATTCCTGCCTGGTCGATTTAAATCTCGAGCGTATCCCGGGAATATTTTTTTACAACGCGCCTTGTCACCGTAAATAGTTGGAATAATCCGAATTAGAATCTGATTTGGACTTAATGAGAGCTGAATTACGATGACGTCCTGATAAACTCGCGATACGATAAATTATAATAAAGACAAACCTTATGATTCATTATAGGCTCGACGTTCGTTCAGCGCTGCATAACAGTAATTACACCGGCGAGCACGAGACACAATTAAAAAACAAACCGCGATGGAGTCGCGAACCAGGGAAGGAAAGACGCGATTTATAATTAATAGGAGTGTATGGTTGAGCGATGAAGGAAGAGACAAAAAGGAGAAGAGAGAGAGGGGGGCAAGGGAGCGACTTCCATACATACTCACATGCACGCAGAAGTGCAGCAAAGGAAGACAGAGGACCGTATATAGGAAAAAATGACGCGAGTCATCCTACCGAGCATTAGATTGAGCTTGATTACGAGTAATTATTCGTGCGGTTCGGTTTCGTACGTCCTTATAACGTCCCGTAACGAGGTCGGCGATCTTTGATCATCGCCTCTTCGATCGAGATGTATATCGTCAGATACGCGACTATGTGCCGGTCTTAAAGATCGATTGGCACAGGAGAGCGTGGCGGTGTTTTTTTTTTTTTTTTCCGATCGAAACGTTCGTACTGAGCCACGCGCGCGTACGCGATCAATCGCGACCTTTCCCAAAAGGAGCGAAGACCGAGACAGCGGAGATACGATAACACAGGCCTACAAAAAAAATGTTTTTTTTTTCTGCGATGAATGCTACTATGATATTCCCATGTATTTTTTTCCGCTAAAACCGAATCCGTCACCCGTTTGACCCCTACACGTCAGGATTTTTTCCTAAGCTCAAAAAAAACTTCGAAAAATTACTAGAATAAATACCTTTAACCCCAAAACCCAATAACCCCTCTACACCCTTTGACCACTATACTCCATAATAACCCAACTCCTTAACCTCAATCTTAACCCCTCCATCACATAACCCCCCCACTTTTTCAGCATATCAACCACTAATTCCCTATAGTTTTCACCTACATGGCAGCGCGCTTTCGCTGGCTTCGTTGCCTCAGAGAACCGGAAAATGGATTATTCTACACATTTTCACTTGAAACAGTTGTCACTATTTCTAGCATTCTCTGAGGCAGCAGAATGTTTAGTCTGAGAGAAAAAAAGTAAAATGAAATGAAATTTTTCCAAGTTTTTTTTTAAGTTAGGAAAAAATCCTGAAGTTTAGGAGTCACGAATTCGGTTTCAGCGTGAAAAAATACATGGGACTATCATAGTAGCATTTATCGCATAAAAAAAAATTTTTTTTGCAGGCCTGTGTGTTATCGTATCTCCGCTGTCTCGGTTTTCCCTCTTTTTGAAAAAGGTCGCGATTGATCGTGTACGCGCGTGGCTCAGTACGAACGTTTCGATCGAAAAAAAAAGAAATAAACACCGCCACGCTCTTGCTTTTTTTTTCTCATTTACGACGGGAATTTTTTCATTTCCTATCATTGCTCGTTCGCGAGCACTTCACGAGATCGAATTACTACACGCCGCGTCGATCGAATCGCGCGAAGTAGCCTCTTCTTTCGCAACTTTTGGTGTGTATATACATACTTGATGGGAAATTCGCAAAAAAGTGAACATTTACTGGAAAAAGTTTGACGATCGCCTTCGGTGATTTCGACATTCTCTCCCTCTCCTCTCCGTCTAGTCCTCTCCTCGTTCGCGTATCCCGAGGCGACGCACGATGAATAACGAACTTCTTTTCCACGCCTCCGAAATGTTGGTGATTAGCCATGAAATATCGATTTTCGGATACGAAGAAATTACCAGGCAGATCCTCGGCGGCAGAAATGGAGCGCGAGGCGATTGTACTCGATACGTTGCAGATCTCAGAGGCGCGACGAAACATCAGTTGGAGTATTAATTATATATCGTGCAAATGATAGTTATCGAAAGTACCGTAATGAGAAATGTTTTGCTGTTGACGTGTACTGATATATATTTCACTACGATGTTCAGAGATGGCTTAATGTTTGTATCATTAGATAGGAGTTCTTCAAAGCTCTCGGCTGTCAATGAAATCGTTTCACCGTGTAGCTCTGACATTCGTTAAATCAAATGTGTATCTAAATGCAGATAGGTAGATGATAGATATATTATATGTATATATGTTCTCGTGTCACACATTATTACAGTTTATAAAAAATAATTAGGAAAAATAGTTTAAAATAAAGATAAACAGATTTACATATAAAATATTCATATATGAATTTATTATTACGAAATCATTAGGTCATACAAAGCTTGTCGGGAAAAAGAAAAAAGCGTTGAATTTTCAGTGGAGAGAAATTATTGTTAAAATGATTTCTTCATGTATACGATTATATAATATTTTCTGGTTAATACAGCTATTAAGTATCTTTACATCGAGGGTCTTCTTTATTCATCGGACATTTGAAGAGGAAAGATTTCGAAACGAAACGCGCGATCTGCTGACGGAGTCGGCAGTTATAGTCGGCGAAAAACGGCGCGGTGAGAAACCGATTTGAGAACCAGTCGCGAACAATTAAACGTCGCGAAAGGAGCAAAACGGGAGTAAAGAACACGGAGGAGGAAGAGGAAGAAAAGGAGCGGCGGGCGGGTGGAGAGGAGCCGCGTTTTGTGGGAGAAGTCGAGGAGGAAGAGGAGCCAAACCGAAGAAGGGGGAAGAAAGGAGTCGAAGGGCGGCCGGTCGAAAGTCCGGGAGGGAGAAAAAAAGGATGAAAATCGCGGTTGTAAAATCCACGCGGGTTGCACCAAACGCAATTAACCGCTAAACCCGAATCCCCATAGGAGCTCGGGATGGCGCGTACCTATATAGGTGTAGAAGAAGGGAACGAGAGGTACTGGCGGGAGGAGGATAGAGGAAAGAATTGTGGATGAGGAAGGAAGAAGGAAGGAAAGGAGAGGAAGAAGAAAGCGAGATGGACGGAGAGAAAGAAAGAAAGAAAGAAAGGAAGGGCGAAAAAGAGAAAGAGGGAATCTGGCCCTCTCCCGACGACTGCTTTCGGTTTGGCCAGCCTTGCCAGCCCTTAGGGCTCCAGACGGAACGCTTTTAAAATTTATTGACAATCATAAATTTCGAAAATAAAACCTTATATTCCCGCGTGCTCGCGCGTTCCGTCGGTGCGCACACCATCGCGGATTTCACACGCACGCGGGCCCCGCTTGCATAGGTGTGCCCAGGTTTAGCGACTCTCGCGGAGGCTGCTGCATACATGGGCTGCAGAAAAGGTTTCGCAGACGCGAAACAGCCTCTTTGCTCTCTTTCCTCGTCTCTCCGCGGCTCACCGTGGCTCTCCGCGGCTCACCACCGTCTCTCGGGTAGCAGTCTGGAATCGTTTTCTCTCCAGTTGCTCGTTTTGCGGGGTGCTCGAAACAAAAGAATTCGTTACGAATTTGCCTCCCCCTTCTCTTCTCTCTCTCTCTCTCGTTGCGAGCCGGTCGGCGACTCGCGCGCCGTAATTCCGAACGCGCTCCGCGCGGTAGCACACTCGCAATTTACGCATTTTTGCTGAAGATACTGCGAAAAAGCGAATTGCATTGTCACGCTATGACTTTGTAGTGGTAAAGCAAAAAGTCACGAGGCACATCCATTAAATCTACAATTTTTCTTTTTGCGTGCAAAATAATTATTTGCTATTCAGCTATTATATATACATATTTACGTATACAATGGTCGTAAAAATAATATCTACATTAACATATACATTATCTTGTGTATATAAAAAACTTATTTAACCAATCGCGGAAAAAAATTAAACGGATGCTTCTCTTTCCTCAACACACTTTATATAACTTTAATTATATCAGTCATCGCGGTTTCCATTTTTTTTTCCATTTATCCTTTCTATTTTATGTGTCCATTTATTTTTCAAATTATCTTTCCTAATTAATTTTGTTATTCTCATTAAATTCTTTTATTCTGACATTCGTATTTAATACATGTGTTTTCTTATGTTATTTTACTTCGCTTTATTTTCTCTCGGTTATTATACGAAACGATTCGCCGATCGTATTCCCATTCGACTATGTATATCTCTCCGTGTTATTTGTGTATGTCGTCGTGGAATGCGATATAATTTCTGCGTCCGCGATGAGTAGATACGGAATGACGTTCGCGTGGCACGTCTGGGCTCCGTCGATCGTCGTCAATGCCACGCGGTTCACGTCCAACGTATCGACAAAGAAGAGACGTCCCTCGTGTTTGAGAATCGTTTCTTCGGACTGTTACTCGCGGGCGTCGTTCTACGTGCCGGATAGATTTTTAAACAAATCGAATTCCAGGCCTGGCAGGACCGCGCGCTTGTAAATACCGCCGTTTCTCTTCGTAAGCAGAAGGCACAGAGTCGTGGCGAACCGCGGCTTTTAGGGGGGCCT
>NW_017277851.1:729354-740182 GCF_001594065.2 Cyphomyrmex costatus | reverse complement strand
GGGGGGGAGGGAGCGACGAGACGCGACGAGACGAGGTGAGGAGACAGCTCCGGAGATTGACGGAGGACGAAGGGGGTACGCGGAGGTTTATTATGCTAGCAAGCAAATTACGATCGAAATGACTCGCGCAGCCAAGCGAAGTGACTAATTGATTAGGTCCGTCGACGATACGCGCGCGCGCGCGAGCTCGGTCGCGTCGATCGAAACTGGTTCTGGTTTCTCTCTTTGTGTACTTCTGAAATGAGATTATACTTTCGTACGGTAGTTATTGTGTCGTATCGCGAATTACGACGGTAATGCCGGAGAGAGAACGTTGGGGAGACTGCTGGGGATCAAGGCCGTAAAGCATGCGGCCACGAAAACAACGAGGAAAATGAGCAGTTGCCTCGCTTATATAGGTTTCTGCTTAACGATCGCGAGAACTGCCTCACCGTTTGATAGAATCGCTCGTAGAGTCGGTCGCAAAAAATTTTTACGCCCGTAATGGTCAGTTTCATTAACATTGGATTAGTTTCCGTCGTAATTTATCGGGCCCCCCCCACCCCTCCCCTCTTCCTCCCTCTCGTGTGCTGTGTTTAATTCAATATTCAAATTGTCGCGATGCATTCTCGAAAACTGCGGTAAATACCACGCGGCCGGGATGAATGATTCCAGAGAAACGGGACGCTCTATATATGGTGGAACACTAATGTGTTCCCCAGCATATTGCATAAAATTCTCGCGTATCCCACTGCGAGAAATGCCGTCTTTTATCGTTCTTCATCGTCGAGTATTCGTGATACGCAATTTCTGGTCGTGTCAGAAATTACGTTAATCCATGAAAGATCTTAGAGTCGAAGGAGCGGGTCGCTGTGCTGAGCCAAAGTATAAGTACGGACGATGGCATGAAAAGAGGGGGCGAATTCATCATCGGTCCAAGTCGGGAATTATAACGGAGCGATTCATCACGAGAGGCCACCGATCCGTCATGCCGATCCACGCGTGCGAGGCGGTTTTTGAATATCCTGCGGACGTATATCTGTATATCTTGGTTAACCCGTGTAATATCCAGGGAGGTTTTTCAGCCACGACCTTGAGTGGTCCCTGAACGTGTGTAAGTCACGAGGTTCGTTGCTGGATATCTTGAAACGAGAATTCATTCCTTAGTGAAATACATGCGAGATGCGTATCACTTCTTGAATTTTTGTTCGCTGTGATTGAATTTCGCGAAAACATATCTAATGAATTAGTTTTAAAAGATGTCACTTTTATTAGAAATTTAAATAAAATTTATTTTACATTTCTAGGAATTATCTTAGATAAATTGATGATGGATACATTTTATAGAGAGAGATTAAAATCCGACACAGAGAGAGAGAGAGAGAGAGAGAGAGAGAGAGAAAGAGAGATCGATTTTGTGGAAAGATTTAAGATTTTTCTCATACAGATCTGAAAATAACTTTATTGGCGTATTAAAACAATTATGTTGGAAACTAAAAAATGTTGAGCAATGCCACAAAAATATTTGGTATTCCAGCAAACAGCTTAAGTTTCCAATAAAATTATTTTGATGGTTCAGCAAAATTATTTTCAGACCTGTATCCAGCAAAATTTTAGATCTTTCAGCAAAATTGTTCTTTCCATGTAAGAACTTGCAGAAATTCCAATTAAAATTTTGAAAGCGTACAGCGATAAAATTGAGAGATTAATTAAACGTAATACATAGCGCGATGTGACACAGTTAACGCTCTCATGACGGTATATAAATTAAATCATTACGACCACCGAGGCGTTGCGGTAGGCATCGATAACGAGTAAGTAACGTTAAATATACTTCGGGTGCAACGTTTAATTCGAACTGCAGCAGTGAAATAATTGCGCGATCGATTCTCGACCATAAAAGAGTGATATTTTATTGCACCCTCCTCGTCGGATTTCTCGTTCCACACACGACAATCGATTGAAACGGGCGGCGTTTATCCATCGCGGGAGGAAGGCGAACAGCGCGCAGCTCGAATACGCGTTTCGCGTCCGTACCAGGAAACGGAAGTGACGTCACGCACGTTTGTTGGAAGTGTTTATTTGCCCCGAGTGTATAACCGAGATCTGTCGTATTCTATGAACGACTCGCTGAAATATCTCGCCGAGTCCATCTACCGACGAGTGACGATCGCTCGAGAGATCGGCCCTTTCGTTTCAAACGAATGTCTTAACGTCGTTATTTGCTTCTTCTTCAAATGTAGACGAAGATTGTCATTACGATTAGAAAAGCATGATATCTTACATGAATCTTTTTTAACCTTTACATTAGGATGGGAAAGTTGTTGTAGCATTGAAATAACGTATCATATCTTAAAGCAAGGAATATTATTAAACATAATGAATTACAACGAATCTTATTCAAAGAAACTCTGCAAGATTTTAAAAATAGACCCTTGATTTTTAATACTAATTTCTATCAATTAAATTAGCTTTAATCTCGGTTCAACTTACTGTTCATCTTTTTTAGGAAATATATAATAAATGTTTAGAATGAATATATTCTCATAAGGGAAGTAGCTAAAATGATAATCGCGAATTGATACAAAATATATATCGTTGAAAAGGTCTTGCCGAATAGAGTACAACTGCGCAATATTTCGCTTGAATGGCGCCTCTAGAGGGCGTTATGTGTAATAGAAATGTCGCTCGAGTATCGTGTTGGAGGTCATTCAGGGTTATGACCTTGACAAGATATGTCAAGGTCAAGGTCATAGCTGGCCTCCCTTTTTATGCACTTTTACCGGAAGAGAAGCAGAGTAATATGATCGTCGTTGTGCCGACGCCGCGGTCCGCACGCGAGTGCCGAGGCCAGTATCGACGCCAATGCCTATGTACTTGCCGACGCCTGTCCTAGGCTAGTGCCGACGCCACCCAAACAAAACAAGTCATCATAATATCAAAATAATGTCAAAATGACTTCGAGTGATCATTAAAAGTCATTTTGATATCATGTTGATGTCATTGTGACTTCATTTTCTGGTTGGGTGCAGTGCCGAGCTCATGCCGACGCCAGTGCCGACGCCAGTTGCCGACGTTAGTGCCGATACCAGCCGACGTGAGTGCCGAGGATAGCCTCAGAGACCGAGTGTGATTACTTCTAGCTTTGTCAGTCAATGCTATACATACACAGTAATAAGTCGTTTTGGCTTTTGTGGATTGTCTGCTTTCATTCATTCTATATCTTTGACCGAATTTCTTTTTATCTAATAATAATATATTACCATGAAAAGTAACTGATATGTTACTAATCAAGGTACAAAGTAAACATACATAAAGTGTATGTAACTTTCGGCCGAATTTCGAATCGCCTCAGCCTTCCGCTGTTCCCCTCACCTCACCGCGCGCAGATCAAATGTCGCTCGAGTATCGTGTTGGAGGTCACTCAGGGTTATGACCTTGACAACATATGTCAAGGTCAAGGTCATAGCACTGGCCTCCCTTTTTATGCACTTTTACCGAAAGAGAAGCAGAGTAATATGATCGCCGTTGTGCCGACGCCGCGGTCCGCACGCCAGTGCCGAGGCCAGTGTCGACGCCAATGCCTATGCACATGCCGACGCCTGCCCTAGGCTAGTGCCGACGCCATCCAAGTAGAACAACAAGTCATCATAATATCAAAATAATGTCAAAATGACTTTGAGTGATCATTAAAAGTCATTTTGATGTCATTTTGATGTCATTGTGACTTCATTTTCTGGTTGGGTGCAGTGCCGAGCCCATGCCGACGCCAGTAGCCGACGTTAGTGCCGATACCAGCCGACGTGAGTGCCGAGGATAGCTCCAGACGCCGAGCGTGATTACTTCTAGCTTTGTCAGTCAATGCTATACATACACAGTAATAAGTCGTTTTGGCTTTTGTGGATTGTCTGCTTTCTTACATTCTATACCTTTGACCAAATTTAATTAATTGACTTTCTGTTTCAACACTGACTGACCAGTATATTAAGAACCGGTTTTCAATTAATATTAGTATTGTTTGCGATGATCAAATGTCGCTCATGCAGCATTTGGACCGCGTGCGATGAGGTGAGGGAGACAGCGGAAAGCTGAGGCGATTCGAAATTCGGCCGAAAGTTACATACACTTTATGTATGTTTACTTTTGTACTGGCACCTTGATTAGTAACACATCAGTTACTTTTCATGGTAATATATTATTATTAGATAAAAAGATTTAAATTTTTGAGTATTCTTTTTTGTTCTAATTATCATTAGCTATACACTGTATTACTTCTATTGCACATAATATAAAAAAAATTTTCTTTGAGCTGGCACCTTTAATTAATAATATATCAGTTACTTTTTGTGGTAATATATTATTATAAGATAATCATTTAAAATTTTAAAGGTTTTTGAGAATCTTTTTTTGAACACGGCTTGATCCTTTCATTTTTAATGATATGATTTTTTTTGGATATCACTTATTTTTTATAGTACAGATATATAAAAAATATATATGAAAAAAATATTTAAAATTGATTTTAAAATATTATATAACGAAAGAGAGTGAAAAACGGCGAAAGGGGTGGAAAGGAAGAGGGGTGGAGAAGGGGAGGAGGGGGAGGTGGAGGGGGTGCGATGGGTAGAGGTTGGTGAAGGTGTGAGCGAAATTCTTATTATCATTAAGTACATATTGAATAACTTCTATTGCACATAACGCCCTCTAGAAGCGCCATTCAAGCGAAATATTGCACAGTTGTATGCTACTCGGCAAGACCTTTCCAATGATATATATTTTATATCAATTCGCGATTATCACTTTAGCCACTTTCCTTGTCAGTCTTTAAAATAATAAGAAAGACTGAGAGTCAATGCGGGAAGGGATGAGCACAGAGTCACTAAATTGTAAAAATTACTTCTTCACAAAATCATGTTTTCTTTATTTAGAAATCTTGTTAGAAAATGATGAAGAGTAACCAGGATTAAAGTTAATTCGTATCTGCATCTGAAGAAGAAGACAGTAATGCATCTGTAAAGGCGACAACTACGTAAATTTTACATGTAGAAATAATGTAGTTGAAGAATTTATTTTATACAGTTATTATTTTATACAATTATAAAATATAATTTATTCAAAACTATATTTGTATCATATTAATTCTACGTCTAAAACTTGTATAGCTTACCTTCATAGTTCATGCACCATGTTTTCCTCTGAGTGTGATTTGTATCTGCTTATCACTGAAACATTTAACAATTACATTACATGTAATTTAATGTAACTTAAAAAATGACTGTATCGCCCAATTAACTACATCAAATAGTCTGACAGTTTTTCAAACGTGCTAAATGGATTCATAAGATTGCCGAATGGGTTCTTTGTTCGTATATGAATTAATCTTGCAAATATAATCGCCTTTTCGAATGCAAGGGAATGAACGCGTGTTACGGTGTCTCCCGCTTGTTGAATACTTCGAGGGGAGTCGAGTGACATTTCAAACTAACGGTGGTCCATTCACGGAACGTACGTGCTTTTCTGGACAGTATTAAACAAGTAGACCAACGTGGAAAAAAAATTCACGCTATCGAGAGATGGAGCAGTTTTGTAAAACTTTCGAAACTTACGTGTCACCGAATCCGTATAAGATATACGATAAATACTCTTTATCGGATCCTTTCTTAGTATTATTTTCAATAACGTAGCGTTTGATGATTTAATATCGCACGATGATTTATTAAATAGTGTGTGGTAATAGCATATCGTTGAATTTCCTTTTCCGAGAAGCCAGAGATGATAGAAAGATCTGATATTCAATCTAATTTATTCTTTCGTCAACGTGACGAAAGAATTGATCTGATATTTAATCGTCTCATTCCAAGCTAAACTGATTTAAATGGCCTATCAGTTTTTTAACAAGACAATAAAAACTCATTGTTCTCTCATCCTTTTCTTTTCATACAGCTTGTAACATTTATAATTGCGTGCTTTGAAAATTTAGCGGAAGTACAGTTTTCTTCTTTGACATATGAAAAGAATTGTTTTGTTGGAGTTTCTTGAAATTTATAGATACAGATCTGGGAGAAAATAATTTTATTTGGGTCATCGAAATAATTGGACGCTTAAACTGGTTAGTATGTTAAAACTTTTAGCACCATCATCAAAGCGTTCTACGTAATTATTTGGATGGTCCAACAAAATTATTTTCAGATCTGTATCTACGTGGAAACAACAGCTTTATAGAAGCATCTAAAAAATTAGCTACAGATACAGATCTAAAATAATTTTTTGTTGAATTATTAAAATAATTATATAAAACACTCAAGATAAAATATCAATTTTTTGCAGCATCACTCGTTATATTTAAGTTTGCTATATAATTATTTTAATGCTCCAACAAAATTATTTTCAGATCTGTATCTAGCTAAATTTTGAGATGTTTTAACAAAAACCTTTCTTCAGTAAATTTTTAGGTACTCGAGCAAAACTTTTCATACTTGAACAAATATTTCTGTCGATGTTACGCTACATTTTCTTCTTTTCAGTGTCCTCTTTAAAATATTCGTCGACTTTCGTATATCACTGACCTTTTCCACGCTCTCTAATTGACCACGATTCGCGATCTTATACTTACGCGGGAAAGAAGATCAGGGGATAGGAGGGGGAGACAGAAGGAAACGGAAGGGAGCGGTCTTAGGCAGGGCGGGCGCGATTTTTGAAATTTCAAATCCGGATTTGCGTTGCAGATGTGGTGGGCCCGGGCAATGTCGCGGTCGCGGAGTATAATGTTTTCCTCTCAATTAAGCCTTAATTAAGTTAAAATTAACATCGTGGAGCTCTCCCGCCTTCCCCCACGTGCCCTCCGTAAGCACCCACCTCGAGTCTTCTCTCCAGCTTTGGGTGGCCTGAACAGCGGTACAGCTTCCGCCAAAACTTCCCGATCTAACTTGTTGAGCTGCATGATTCTCTCAAGTTCGAGATAATCATCAATCTAACTATATCGATAATTCAATTTTTTAAAAAGTTATTTTTATCATATCCTTATGAAAGAGTCGCTTAGAGTCGCTTGTATTTACACGTGTAGGATTAATTTCTATCTGTCGGAAAAATTAGCGAAATTATATCTCACAATAAATTTGTAGCCAGTTGCTCGCAATATCACGAATATTTCTATTTATTTTCTTTAATGTTGTTGTATTAGTGAATCACTACGTTACATTAATATATTACAATTAGATCATATAGCGCTCGAACGAAGATAGATATTTCCTTTTCTCTTCCGCTGCGGTTCGCGTGATTGAAACTCTTGTGCAAGAATGTACGAGCCGGTGGCTAGCACCACCGCGAAGGTGTCCACCATCACCGGCGCGTACGTGTGGTATGGGTTATACTGGGAATCGAAAGCCTTTCAGATAAACCAGCCTTCATTAGGGCGAGGATGATCGGACAACCTGATGCCCGGGCGTTGCTGCTGCTGCTGCCGTTGGTACTTCTGCCGTTGCTGATGCTAGCAGGGTCTGCCTATCGGTAGTGTGACCACGACGACGACGACGACATAGACGAGGATTGACCGTGGCATAAGACCACTGGAGGGAGCGAGACAGCGAGGATGAGACTCACGTGTCCCCCGTGTGTGTCCCGATTCTGTGTCGTAAATGTCCCTGTGCGTCGGTACCTACCATGAGCCCCGTGTCGCCGGAGGGATTATGCTAAAAGACACACGTACAACCACGGGGGACCGTCGCGTCTGGAATCCGGGAAGAGTTCTATCGCCAAGAAACTGTTGGGTCGGCCACGAATCAGACATATAGAGAAATTTGAACGCTTATCGCAGAATCCAAAATGGATTAGCGATAAAGTGGCGCGCGATGAGTGGTGTAATACGACAATACGAGATCGATACTACCGCAGCGATATGCATGCAACAGCTGTCGACGCCTGTATGCAAAATCGTAAATGACGGATCACTCATCATCCATCATTGGAGCTATACGCGGAATGTAATACCTGTTAAACGTAATTTACTCTAATGAAATACAAATCTGTATACATTACAGTGTAGTTTACACGTCGGAAGGCGTATCATTTACATTGATTAATTTTAAACGGCGTTTTAATGGGAGCCTGATTAAAACGATTTCGATATTAAGCTCATTATGCCGAATAATCCTTTATACGCGAGTAAAATTATTTCATCACAGACCGTTGTAGAACACAGAAGTCATAACCCTCAGTATATATAGGATAGGTGCAGGTCATTTGTGTCCTGCACGCTTTTTTTCCTTCAAGTAAAACTAGGAGCATCTGATTAAATAATGATCTGTCTCCTTTTCTCTTTTTTTTTTTAAATACTTAACTTTACAAATACTTTTTAAAGATGTTAAAGTATATATATGTAACGTAAAAATCGCTTAATACTTTTTGTACACTTTACTGTTCAATTTGTAACGTCAAATTATCCGATTTGAGTTATTCTATAGATTGTCACTGTTGCTACTCAATAAGTTAATTTAAATTAAGAAAATGTACATCTGGTTCAAATTTAGTTTATTATTACACTAAACGCGTTAATATAAACGAATTATTTATTTTTAAAATAACAGAAAAAAATAGATTGATTTATATGTTAAAAAAGTAACAAAAGAAATTATTATTTAACCCAGAGGGATTGAGTTATACTTTTGCTCTTTTGATATCTAAAACAGTATATCGTAAAAGTGAAAAAATTAACCTAGGATACCCCGTCTATCCATGTAGTAAAGGAGCGGAAAATCAATATGTGTACTAGAAGAATAATATGATAAAGACGTCATGATGACTTTATATTCTTTCGTCACTTATACATTCATTTAAATGAAGTTATGATAACGATGCCCCATATTAGGCTGCGTTCCGTTTCACGCATATGCGTGCATTCCTTTATAGTATACGTGACGCTCACTATATAAAATGCGCTCATATGCCTGAAACGGAACGCAGCCTAGTATGGATTATTCTGCGTTGTACCTGGAGAGAGAGAGAATCGTACCGCTTTTTTTTCGTGTAAATAAAGCTACGTTGGCGCTTTGATAAAATTTTCTATAATATAATCAACATTTACATTTTTATGCTTATGATGTAGAGAGGTAGATTGAAACAAACATTTCGTGTTGCAAATTATCGGGGCGATAGGTTTTTTTTTACATTAATTTTTTTGGAAAACATTTAAGGAGGTTTATTCGGTAAATATTATTACCTTTGGAAGTTTGAAAGTTTCTCACAAAAAATATATTGCTACAAGACACAACTCGAAAAACAAAGTTCTCCAGAAAATCAATTTCAATTGAATCATTGAAATGTTGTAATGTGTTAATTTTGAAATGTAATTTTGATGGAATAATTGATTGCAGAGAAATAGAAATATGTTTACTTTTAAAGCGTGTTTTCCTTTTTTATTTACTGTTCACTTCTTTCTCTTCAAGCAACTAAAAAGAATGATAATTTTTAAGTTATTATGCTCTTAAGGCTTTCACGGGTATTTTCTTCAATTATACCAGGGCGAAGGGTGCGCTGATACTGTATCAGCACCCCTTGCCCTGATGAAGTGGACAAGTATGGTTTACGAAATATTGGCAATAATAATGAATAAAGACACAACGATAACCTTCGGCGTAGACCGTCTGGTATTTTCGAGTTATGTCGATATTGTAGCAAATGAGTGATGTATCATTCAAGCATGCTATTGTAGTCGCGTTTCGCTCATTATTCAGCACTCACTCGTTAATTAGTCGTAAAACCTCTTCGGTAGAATTCCACTTGTAAGTTCGTGATGATTAAGCCGGCTAGACAGCTCCGCGACGCATCTAACGAAAGAAGATTCGCCATTAAGTCGACTGCTGCTTGGACATGCAGCTTCAGTAGTGAGAGAAGCCTAATTTAATTTCATCGACATTCTGTGTGCTGAACTTTGTTAAGATTTAAATTAAAATTGAAACTTTCTATTTTCTAATAAAATTATCAAAAGAATTCGCAACGGATCGTCAACGATCCCTTATAGAGAGAAAGAGAGAGAGAGAGATGAATCTTCTTTCGACAATTGATATTTTCCACAATCGATGTGCACACGTATTGGAACAAGGAGAGGCCGAGTTCTGGTCACGTGCGGATGGACGTAGTACGGTGAGTAATGGCGCGTACAACGAGAGGCGGCGGAGAAGAGGCTGAAGAGAGGCAGGTCGTAGACTAGGGCAAACGATTTTCCCGCGAACGTCTCCGTTCTCCTTAACGACGGGAGCGAGATAGATTTCCAGAACGATTATACAGGGCACGGCGCAGTGCGCGAGGCAATTTCCTCCCGCGCCACACTGTCCTCGTCCTCATCGGTCGTCGTCGTCGTCGTCGTCGCAAAAAAGGCAGCTTCGCCTCTCCGATTTTTATTCGATCCGCGCACGTAATTCTATTGTTTTCACGGACTATTAAGTTTCCGGTAATGGCTCGCTTCCGGTTAAGCGAGAAGGCGAGTAGTCCTCGTGGGCAACGATCTCCTCGAATGCAGGAAAGGGCGCGCCCGAGCCTAATTCGGGCTTTAAAAGATTAAGGCGAGGCGCATGCCCCCGGTACGACTTCTTCAACCTCCATTTCCATCGCGACCTCCCCGTTCCACCTTTACCCTCGTGCTGCACGCCGACCGCGCGGTTGGTCGGCTCGTTTATTCGGTAACGAACGCTTATTTCGCTTCCTTTCTCACGTCGTTTATCGTGTTTCTCGTATGCGGCCACGTGAAAGTACTCTCTTCCCGATAAATATACGTTCCTTTTTTCTGGACGGTCGATATTTTTATTTCGTATTTCTCTCTCTCTCTCTCTCTCTCTCTCTCTCTCTCTCTCTCTCT
>NW_017277851.1:716850-729316 GCF_001594065.2 Cyphomyrmex costatus | reverse complement strand
TCTCTCTCTCTCTCTCTCTCTCTCTCTCTCTCTCTCTCTCTCTCTCTCTCTCTCTTTCTGTCCCCGTCAAGTTCAAGTCACAATATGTGCATTGGAGACTGAGTACCTGTTGCGAATCAGAGAAGTTGGCATTCGACCAGTCAGATAATTTCAATTTTAATAAAGTTCGTTCTGGTTGATTGAATTTTAATTTTCAACTCGTAATTCTTGATATCCAATGCGTAGATTGGCACGGGCTTTAGAGTATCGACATTAATGAATTATACTCATCAGACGATAATTAACAATAAAAGAATAAATTATATTAAGCACTTATTAATTATATTAATTACTTGATTTGATAAAATAGTATAAATACATTTTTAATAATGAAATCATTTAGACCGTTACAGAAATAAAAGAATTTCAGGAATAAATATATTTGTTAAGATTATTTATTATTCATCTTCAGTGCTATTAATTTTGAAAATCTTCTTTGATTATTGATGTTTTAATCAGATATTATAAATAATTTCATTATTTATAATAAAATTTTTCGTGCATGTTAATATAAGTAAAAGTAAATCAGATTCTTGATACATGATGATTTTTCGGAACATTACTGCACAGATTCGTGTCTTTTTTTTCATGTACTTTAACATCTTTAGAAAATATTTGTAGAGTTATGTATTTAAAAAAAGGAAAGGCTAGAGAAGATGCCATTATTTAACCAGGTGCTTCTAGTATTTCAAAGAAGAGAAATGCACACGAATGACCCAATCGTGTATACTATGAGTTAAGTAATAATAAATTTCATCAATAATATTATCGATATTTTGTTATATTATTTGTCAGTGACATTGTTGAGAATTTATTAAAGTCATTCTTCGTTATCGCTTTGTTGAAGGTCATCTATCCGTACATTAGTAATTCAAATACAATTTTCCGGCAAGCGCATAATCCGATTTGTCTATCTTACGGACTTTGAGCACGTTCAGTTTAACTGTGAAATGTCATTTGCCTAATCAACCGTCTCATTCTTTGTTGAGGATTTCGATTTTCTGTTAGCTGATTATCGCTTCATTCAAAGTGGCACACACACACACACACACACACATACATTAATACGATGTTATACATATTTATCGCAAGCTTGCTTCAATCATTTAATTCTTTGAAATAAAAAATATCATACAAGATCGAGGAGAACATAAATTAGTTGACCAATATTGATGTAGCAATTATAAGACGGTTGACAAAGTCCAACGTACAAAGGTTGATTTTTTGTAATGCCAGGATTACTAATACATTACATGCGAAATAACGTCATATCCTGCAGCAGGCAGAGGAACGAGAGCGTGCTCTAACGCACCGTTGTCTTCCCGTCGAAGCGTGCACGTCGCGTTTTGTATACGTAAAAGCGCGAGCAGAGAGCGGGGGAGAGAGAGTAATAAAGAAAGAGAAGTAGATATCGAGACGGCGAGCGAGAGGGAGAAATTTGGTTGAAGGAGAGGCACACGCGGCAGAAGGAGAGGAGAGGTCCAGAGAGGGAGCGAGCGTCCTCGCGAGGCCCTCGAGGTTGGTCGGAGGTGACTCCGCCTTACGTCCGCCTCCAGTGCCCGATTGGATGGCAAATTCTCCCGCCTCGAGGCTCATTTGTTTATTAATGTTGTAATCACCCGCGTGATCCTCTTTTGTCCCGCCGTTCCTCCGTCTCCGCCGTCCGCGCCGTCTCTTGTCCCGCGGAATGCGACCAGTTTCGTCTCGCTTCTTGCAAAGCTCCTCTCGTCCTTCGAGACGTCCCTCCCCGCGCGAGAGCGAATGAGAGAGAGAGAGAGAGAGAGAGAAAAGCGTTCTCTCACGAGAGAGCTCGTTCTTCTCTCTCGCCCCCTTCGTTTCTACCCTTCCTTTCTTTCTCCTCCTTTCTCTCATTCCTTTATCGAGAGGCTCCCTCTTGGTCCCCTTCGTTCCTCACGCAGCTGTCCCCCCTTTTTCTTTCTTTCTCGATCTCTTCCTCCCGCGTTCGCCGCGCTGTTATCGCTCACGGGTCTCTCTCCTCGGTCTCGCTCATTTTACTCCTCTCCCTTGGCGGAGGAGCTTCTTCTTTCTCCTCGTACGGTGGTTCTCCTCGTATCTCCGCGTAGTCCTTTTTCTTTTCCTTCCTTCCGTCCTGTTATTCTCCCGCGGGTGAGCTCCTTTTCCATCCGAGTTCACACCAGAGAGAGAGTATTTCTCTCCCCACCGTCTCCACCATACTGTTTACCCCCTTTTCCCTCGTCCTTTTTTGTCCCTGTCGATCGCGGTGTGTTCTGCACTCTTCGAATTTAAACGCGGGTCGCACCGGTGTCTTGTATCGCCTTCGTAAATGAACGAGAGGCATGCCTTCGTTTTATTGCGGCGCGGCGATTGCTATTAAAAGCCTCGTTTTATTCACTTTCGTTAGTACGCGCGCGCTTTCGGCCGCGCCGTGTTTTTGTCACGGGGATTAATAGCCCTGGTGTGACGTTTTGTGTCGCTCGCGGGTGCAAAGTGGCGTACTATGCATCTCGATCGAGGATCAGGAACCTTCGGGGACGGAGAACGGAAATGTATATTGAAAGGAAAGAGAGCGACGGAAACGCAGCGACTCTAAAATCGCCTCAGTGGGTCAGAACCGCGGCCTCCTCCGATTTTCCTTTCATTTCTTTTTTTTTTTTTTTTTTCTTAAGCCACTATCCACCGCGTTCGCGCGCTTTCCGAAATGCGACGCGCTGTTTGTTTGAACTGTCGCGGTGCGTGACGAGGCAGGAAACGTTTCGGAAATCGATGTTCGTCCGCATTTACTCGCCGCGGCCTGACATTTGAAATCCAAGACACAACGTCGTCCAGAACCGGACGATATCTCGCAACATGAAACCAACTTTATATAGCATTGATATCCGTAGTGGATATTCTTAGATGTTCACTGGAACGCCTCAATGAGAGATATTGAGATTTTTTATTTTTTTTACTAATTATTCAATTGATACATACTATTGATTGCATTGTAACTTGTCTTATCTATTGACATTTTAAACAGCGTATAATTTTAATTGGCGTCTTATTGTATATTCAAAAACTTTCGTATATATTATTATATGTATTAGTTAGATTTTTTATAACTACTAAAAATAGCTTACTAAATCGAAATATACTACGTTTGTTTAACTATATTGACTATATATACGTTTCGTTATTGTGATATTTTTATTTACTCGTTTATTTTGATATCATTTATTTGTATTTTGATATAAGCCACTTTATTTTTTAATAATTTACTCACATTATCAGAGATATTAACTTCAAAATCGTTTTTTGTAAAGTATTCGTAACGTTTGAGAGAAAAATATATATTATTTGAAAAAATAAGCTTTACACGTCATCAATACGAATTGGGCTGTAAAATTGAAAGAGAAGTCGCGCAGTTTTTATCTTTCAACGAGGATGCGCCCAACTTCCACGACACTCTTTTCAGCGTCGATCAATTAGCCAATCAGGAATTAATGGACGTGCGTGAAATGCGAATTTCACGTGAAGATGCCTCCGCCTTTGGATCAAAGGCAACGACAAAATAGGAATAATTTCGGCGTGACGATGCGGGAAACGCGCTGAAATTCGAGTTGTCTTGGATTTGCTGAAATTCAAGACGCGAAGGCATCATCTCACGGCGCGCCGTGATCGATCGTTTCTCGTCGGCCGTCCTTCGGCCCGCGTCGATCGCCGATCGATTTTTGCGATTCGAAGATGCGATTAACATCGCTGTCCGCGAATTCATAGTCGTCCGAGCGTCTATTATCGCCGTGTCAGCGCGGCGAGATCGTCGAGTCGACGGCATTCTTCGGGTCGTGCCGCCGGTTATTACCCGGCGTGTAACCCATTGTGCTCTTTCTTTTTCATCGAAAGTAATGAGCCACCGAGGCACGTGGTCATTAACACATTGGAATCATAATTAACTGAAAGTGCGCGCGAGCGGCCGTTCGGATTATTCCGCGATCTCCTACCGAGTTAATGAATCTACGACTTTATTCAAATGAACCGAGCGCCCTTTTGACATCACGAATAAAATTAGATGCCTCGCTATTGCCTTTAGTTTCTGTAAACCGGAATGGAGGGAATTTTAGTACTTTTGTAAAAGAAAAAAAAAAGTCATTTCAAAACAGATAGACTATGAGATTGCTTCTCCCGATCGGAAGACGAATATATCTTGTTTTTCACGATCAACTATAATTGCTTCGCTTGGATTATTACTCTTCATAAAGTTGTAATTTTTAAATGGCATTTAACCTTCTCGAACTGAATGAATAGATGTACTAAATATATTCTAATAAGAATCATCAAAATTTGCAAATGTAACGTAAAGAAAATTAAATATTGTTTGACATTTTTGACAAGAGATTATAATTAATAGGTTCATCGTCAGTTTCGAGAGACAGCTTTCCATGAGCATGAAACATTCCAGCAACGTTATTGTAATGTTACTGAAACATTGCTGGAATGTTTTATACTGTACGAGTTAAGAACATACCTACTATTATTATTATTATTATTATTATTTATAACGATATAATGATATGGGATACTCAGTTTTATTATCACCGATCATTAATTACATTCTTGACGAGTTTGTGTTCCATTATGCATTCCCCAAGCGCACAGGCGTTACAGAATGTTACAGCTACTGCGTATTACAGAAACGCAATATATTCGTCGGTGAAGTTTCCGTCTCTTTGCGCGGCGACGACGACGTGTCCCAAATGTAGAATTCCACGATGCGAAGAAAGGCGTGGCTGCGCGCAGCGCTTCGTTGTTATTCCGAAATGACGAATCATAATGTATAATGCCCGTGCCTTTTTCGCCGTGGACGTGTTGGTGCACGTAGGTGCACCTGTCCGTGAAGTCGCGCTTCGTGGTAAGCGATATACGCTCCCTGCCTCTCCCCTGCGAGCCCTTCCTGCGTGCATTTCCATCCTTGGTCGTCTTCTTTCTGCTGCTCTCTCTCTCTCTCTCTCTCTCCCCCCCTTTCTGCTTCTCTCTCGTCACTCTTCCTTCCGCCCGCGCGTACCTTCACCATCGGTCCCTGGTATCAACCGACTAGTACGTACACGGCTTATTCAAATGAACCCGAGGATTGTCCGATGTATCTCTCTCGGGAGACTAACTGGATTCTCAAAATTAAAAAGAGGAGACCGAGCGCGTCGCGGACCTACCGAAACCCACGGATCCACGGACGGACGATGCTCTTGTTTCTTTTCTGTGCGCGCTCGCTCGCACGCGTTCTTCTTCGTCTTCGTTAATGCCCGCTTCGTCATCGTATCCGTTCGCGTTCGTATCTCTAACTTCGGTCCCGCTTCACCGGCTCGCCTTACTCTCGTTTCTCGCCGACTACACGAAAATGGTGAAGGTGCGGCACATTGAGAAGCACAATGTGAAAGATAATTTCTAGTCTCTATCCGTAATGAAATTAAATATTAATTTTTAATTATCACGTTATATGTCGAAACAATAGAAAATATATCCGTATTCTTTACGCTCTTTGCTGTATATTTTAAGATGGTCATTAGTATTAAATTGCTTGTCAATTTAATGTGTATAGTATTGCAGCATTGGTGTCAAATTCGACTATGTTTTAGGACTGGCAAAAATAATTGACGTGCAGTTTGCATGAATCGAAAATTGTAAATTCCACGAAAAGATATTATTAGACACTAAGAATCGCTTTGATTGCAGCTACGGGTTGCGCCTGTCTTTGTTTTACGTGTAGTGAACGATAAAGATAGATGCACATATTTCAGTAGATTTTCAATTATTGTATCAACGCTACAAATGCTCCAAAACAATTATGATTGACCAATCAGAAGAAAGAGTCTTAATAATTATCCAATCAAAGAACGTTCCGTAGTATTTATAGCGTCAATTAGCCTCTCTCTTTGATATTACTGTAAATTTCGATTTTTTACGATATTTTGTATACTTCCCATATATCTTGTACGCTATTGAGCCTGAAAACGGATTGAATCCTGTCTAATATATAAAAGCAAAGTCAACGAAGGAGAAATTGCGTAACCGCAGCCTGCCAGAGAATGCAGCCGCGACATTAAGGGCGTATTTAGTGAGCCTTTGCCCCTATGATCTACGCTGGTGAGGGTCGAGCGTGGAAATCTCGTTCTTTCCACACCCCGAGGATATCCCGCTCCTCGATCTGCAGGCAAAAAGGGACATTCTTCCTCCTTTAGTCCTGGCGCCCGTTGTATATATCCGTTTGCACCCGTTACGAATTTCGATGTCACCTGACACTTGCCGTTGACTTCGTGCACGCTTCGTCCCCGAAATTCGGGAGGAAACGTGGGCCAGATTCTTTTACTCGAGGCGGTCGTCTCGAAACCGGGCTCGTTTTTCTCTGTCTCTCTCTCTTCATCACTATTGTGTCTTCTGTAGATTTTTGAAAATCGATCACAATAGCGACGGTAGGCGACGACAAATTGCGTGACTCGTCACGTCCGCTTTCCAGCTGCTCCGATTTCTTACGTGAAGCAAACAGATATATTAAAGATTTATCATTTTTCATATGTAATCTGTCTTTAATTTATTATCGAGAAAAACAATGTATCTCCTTATCCAAAGTAATTTATAACGCATGACTAAACATCTTGTTCAATTAGAGGCCTTAATTGTTTTGCGACGTATATTAGCAACACTAATTGAAGCAGTGTTTGATTTTATCGAAAAATTGGATCTGCAGTCGGAGAGCGAAACGTTCGTTCGACGCTCGTGAAGGATGCGAGAGATTATTATTGAAAGCTATACAGATGTGAGGAGGGGAAGCTACGCGATTCTAATCGAATCGAAATATCGTGCGATGAGGTAACGATCGGATGACTTGTGAATTTGCGAAATCGATCGCAATTTAAATTCGAAAGTCTCGTCCACTCCCGGAACTCCTATGTGGTAAATGACATTTCGTATCGATCGATCGGCGGTCGGTCGCCTGATACGATACATATACAATGTATACCTACGCGCAGCTCACCGAGGCGTTTCGATGTTAGAACGAAACCCGACGGCCGTGTCGACAATGGAAACGTCCGCGATTCGAGTCGTTAAGCAACACCCATACGACCAAACCGATATTGTCGCTGGCATTCGCTTTTGTTCGGCTTTAAGATTTATAAAGATCGCGGCAAAAGTTACCAGGCCGCTATTAAGATTTTTGTTTAAGCCGATTAAGTCAGAAGAAACGATAAATACATTTTACATATTTATATCAACGATATGAAGAAAGATTTTGCAATATATGGAATGTAAAAATCAATCTTCCTTATCTAAATAATTAACATAAATTTTAATTAAAAGAAATAATCTTTTTGATCAAAGTGGATTTTAGTAATTCAGTGTGAATTTATATTCTATATTCTTTAGTAAGTCTTAAAGAAGAGTGGCTTTCAATTTTCAATCTTTAAAAATGAGATTTTACTCTTTAGAGTGAGAAAGTTTTAGAGAGTATTATCCAATTCTGTAAACCCGTGCCGAAATCTTTTCCAGTCTTGAAACGCAATCGTGAACAGAATTAGAGTAGTAAAGATCACATATTAAATTAATAAGCAATTTAATAATATTTACACTAATAAGCATCTTACAACTAAGAGAAAGATATTAATAATTTGATATGTAAGCATCTTAAAAATAATGAATAATTTATTACAAAAATTTAACCTTAGCTTAACATAAATTTTAAATTATTAGCAAGAAATTTTTCCACAAATTTTTAAATATCGCTGAAAATAACATCAATTACAATTTTTGGTACTGAAGACAAGCTTCGTATTACGATTTCCTGGTCAATATTCGCTCATTTGACGTCTTCGTCACCGGCGGTATACAGTTCTACCGAGAGAAACTGTTGCAGACGCAACAGTTTCTCTCGGTGGGGCACGTTTTACCAAGAAACGACTAAGCATAATATTGATATAGCTGGTGCATGATGGGGCGATGTTGATATCGTTCATGCGTTGATATTATATCGTTTAGCAGGAGAGGAGATCCCTTTCGCGTTCGTTCGATCCCTGGAAACTCGCCAGGGTCAGCCACCTCCATACTCCGGTACCGCGATTCAGAGAAGATCCCTTTTCCGTCAGGTTCCCGGGGGCCGGGATAACGCGAACATGGGTGGCCGCTTCGAATTTCTGCGATTGCATCGTACCGGTTCTTATCAGTTTCTTTGTCCGTTTGTTTCGTTTACAGTAAAATATATTGACCGATATTAGATATTCACAAGCGTTGTAACCTGCCGGAGTTAACGATGGGGGTCTATTGGATCTATTCAATAATAAATCTCTTTGTCAAAAATGTCAAATAATTAATTCAATTTTTTTTATATTACATCTCTAATTTTGGGTTATTTTTATTAAAATATATTTGGTAGGCATTTATTCTTGTTTTTATACAAACTGTGTCACTTTGAAATTAAATTAGTGTCTTTTAATTAAAATTAAATGAATCTACAGATCTAGATGAATCATCAGTAACTATATAATGTCCTTATTAGACTAGAAATTGAGATAAATGATAAATTTAATCAATCAAAAGAAACAGAATCAATTCAAGTTTAGTAAACTTTATTGTGTTTTGACTGGAATCTCAATCTTTACTCTGATACATGCAAATTTTATTACAAATTTTGGCGTCCAAAGGATAAAATTGCAAAAAGATTAATAAACATGGCTATTATAGTTATTTTATTAAAAGACTTATACATTGAAATATGAGAAATATAACAAGGACAAGATAAAATAACTTTTAACTTCGCAGATGTATTCGTAAACCAACACCGTAACAGGAGTTCACGAATGTGGAAATGTTTCTTTCCCGAGATATCACCGTTACAGTGTCACGTATGCATCTGGCGACTCAGTAGAATAGATAACAGGTTCTGAGTGTTGTGGTGACGTCACCATTTTATGCTAGTTTAAATTTCTCTCTTCTCAAGATAGCCACGAGACAGAGATTCCACATTCCAGAGGTGCAATAATTACTATAAATAGTATTTGTAGAAAAATTTGTATTGTTGTCTACATTTTAAGTGCATTTCCAAAATGATGAAGGTAGTGTTTAATATTAACACAGTTTATACTAATCTCTCAAGTTTAGAAGTCTGATTATTTATCTCGAGAATTAGAACTGACGTTTTCATGCTTGTTCGCTTTTCGGTTATGAGTCTTTCTTCAGCCAGAAGTGATTAGTCAAATTGATGTCAATAGATCAATGCCATTAACATCAATCAACGTCGATTCAATTAACTATTTCTAGAGGGAATATTTCTTATTTTTCTTAGTATGTTTCACTCCCAAAATAATATCGTATAAATTATTAATCTGCACAATTTAATTTGCTTTCCTATCGAGTTTACTTATAATATAAATCGATTCGATAGATTCAATACGATCCTTACTAGGATGCGACTATGCGCCATTTGCATTGACATTGTTTTATATCGCTGGTAATAATCGGGAAATTTTACGAGTCTGCGAGGCGTATCCAAGGCGACCGAGCACCGTGATTGGTTCGTCAGTCAGCGCAATAATACCAGATCGGTTACCTGAACAGTTAGAAGCATTAATCTACAGAGTCCTAGCCTGCCATAAAGTGGCACAGTAATCCATAGACCGTCCCCGGCTAGGTATAATGAGGCGGTTGACCTGACGAAAGCACCTGGACGGGCGCAAAAGATATCGGCGTTGACACGGCTTCTGTATGGTTGCACCAGCTGTGACCGGCGGGTCACTCCGTCAGGTCACTTTCCGCGATCAGTTCACCTGTCGGAAAGACCGGCGCTCACACCAACGATAAGTCAAGCCCCGTCCACCTGCGACCGAACACACACCGTTCACAATACACGACGACGAGTTCTGCCTTTCGCCATTCGCCTCGTGGAATATGCAAACGTCTTGCGAAAGAGGCTCTTCGATTCTTCCGGAAGTTAAATTATTACCGTAAATAAATTTATCCTCGTGCGACCGTGCTGGGTAGAAATGATTTATCGATTTGATAATGTGATCAGTAGAGAGAAAGAGAGAGAGAGAGAGGGAGAGAGAGAGAGAGAGAGATCGCGATTGAATGATCAAGTATAGTCATTCTTTATTTGTTACTTTCTCGACAGTTATTAAATTATGAAAACAGTTTGTTTACTAAATGATTTAGGTTAAATTTAATTAGTTATCTTAATGCAATTAGCCAGCTTAATCTGTGTATGAATGCTAATTTTTGATAATACACTTGGGAAAATATAGTATATTACACATTTTATCGCGAGTGTATATATTTTTGATGACAGACGTGAGACGCGTGAAACGCGTAACGCGGTTGATAGATCGCTTAACTAAGTCGCGTAAGTAGTGTCGCCTTGCTGATTGTTTCCCCGGTAAAATCCGGGCTATTAATAACGCAGGCGGGTCGTAAGTCAACCTGATCTCTACCTGCGGTGCGACATTTCGCGCACCCTGTTCTCGGGCAGGTACAATGCAAGGAGGCGGTTGCCCACACAAAACTCCGACTTACACCTCGAGAGCCCAGCCGGTTCTCGTATGGACTATACGCGATAAGGACAGTATTTCGATTCGAAAGGCAACGAATTCAAGTCACGGCGAATATCAGTCGTGGGGTCGACAACGAAATCAGCGGAATTATTCAAGCCGCTAACAATGGTTGTATTCCGTTTTTATGGTATTATTATTTTCAATGTTTTCGAGTTACGATCCGCTTTTAAAATTACAATCCAGTTCTACAAATTAAGAAAAATTTTGTATCTATACGAAGAAAAACGTAAAGATTAAACAAGAAAATTTTATTGTCTGCTTTATCAAATAATCTGAATTTTATTGTTATTTAAATGTAATATACATAAATTTTGTGAAAGAAACATAAAATCATGAAACAACTTTAATATATAATATTATCAAACGATATAATGTAATCTTAATTTCATTGTTATTAAAATATGCCTATTGGAATCATGACTTTTCACAAGTTGTCCTCGACACAGTCGACGCCAAGGCTGAACTAGATTCGATGATGCACGGGGACAAACAAATGCGTGCAACCCCATAGATTTTGTTCGGTATGCTAATCAGTCGATAAATCAACGAGGACATCTCAGCTTGCCGATTCATTACCGAAATGGCAGCTGCCAATTGGCGCGTGTGCCGATTACAACGGCTTGTAAAGCTGCGCACGGGGTGACTCTCTCGGAAAAGAATGGAATGAGTACGAGTGGAACCAGAGTGACATTTGACGATCGATACTGCGCTTTCGTGGGATTAAAAGAGTAACGGAAATTGGATGAGATTTATGATAGCAATGTACAATGCTTCTGTTTCGGCCGCTAACTAATATCCTAAGTCCATCGTATTTTAATACTCTTTTACCTATCAAATATATTCTTTTTTTAAATATTATTTAATATTATTATAGGCAATAATTTTCAAGTTGAAAAATTGATTTCTCAGTTCTTTTCTGGGAAAACTCTGAATCTTTTGAATTATGTCACTTTTGAAATACGAAAGTGATATGATCTGTTAGAATCTTTTATTAAACGTATGATGAGTTTATAATATATGTAGAGCTCTCGAAATAAATAAATGAAAATTTTAATATCCGGGCAATGAGAGTATAAGTGCAGCGCAGTAATTAGAATGCAATTGTTACATATCATATATTTTGGACAATATTATATGAGTTTAATACACACTATTTGTTTAGATGAATAGTCAAATAGACGAATAGTCAAATATTATATTAAATTCATGATAATATTAGTAGTCATTGCTCGGATATCGAAATCTTCATTTATTTGTCCAAATTTGTATTTATAAATGAGATTGTGTAATTATTTTCATTTCCGAGAACTGTGTTGCAATCATGACTATCACTCGTGACTATTTAACGGGGCGCAGACATCGTGCCGTGTTCTGAAGTTTTTCGTCGTCACGGGGGATTTTAATTCCAGTCATGCCCTTGAAGGCGTAGGTATTAACGTTATAGCGGCCGGCCGAGAGAACATCGTAATGCACCTCTCGTCGAAGTCCCTCTCCGCGGCACGCGCGACAAAATGCCAAACAGATGTCTGATAGGCCAGGACGACGTATCGGGCTTTGCTATCTAACGATGCGTTCACAGAACCATCCATCCAAATCTGCCCGAGGCGCGCGCGCCAACTTTCCGTCTAACTTTCTTTCGCGTTGCCATTTATCAACGCGCGCATTAATATATTCCCGAAGCAGTGCAGCTGTTGGGGACGAGCCTACGTCCCGGCCTACAATGGGCAGGGATGGAAATGATTTTCCGCGGCCGAGAGTACGGATCTGCACGCTAGATAGAACGCGAGGTATTGAGGCTAAGCGCGATAACGCAGGAAAAAAAAGAGGCGAGAGTAGGAGAGGTCGAGGTGCGGGGGGGGGGGGGGGGGGGGGGGGGGGGG
>NW_017277851.1:696807-716696 GCF_001594065.2 Cyphomyrmex costatus | reverse complement strand
AGGGAGGTGTGGTGGTTAGGTGGCGGTTTTCAATCGACAATCAATGAAGCGCGTCCGCTGGATTAAAGGTCCAACGAAGAGAGATAGATCTAGATTCGCGGTACTGACTGAGCCAATCGGATCTGGTTCAAGGAACCCCGGGGACCGCGACGTTATTTGCAATGCAAAACAGGGAACCGCCGGGGCTACCGGCGGACGAGACGGGCGCGCACACGCCATACATCCTTTTCCATCGTATAGGACTCGCTCTCTTTGTCGCGCCACGACACATGGCTACGTTCGATTATTTAGATATGCAGATGATCCGTCGAACGAGAGAGCGAGAGAGAGAGAGAGAGAGAGAGCGAGAGAAGGAGGAGAGGGACGCCTCACCTTCGGTCTTTTTTACTCGGGACGAGTCAACGTAAGTCGCGTGTATGTGCCTGCGGGAAAGGGTGTTCGCCGCCCCCCTCACCTCCCGCACGGCTGAGACCTCTCCCCGTTTCCCCCACCCCGCCCGCACGCTACGCGTCGCGGAGGGTGCTTATTGTTGGCCACTGTCAGGAATTTGCATGTCGACGCACTTTTCAGCGCGCTGACGAATAGGGTAGTTGTATATAGTACCTAGGATCCGGATAACAAAGTTGTCCCCATCTCTCAACACTTTTCAATGCTCATTTTTTTCGATAAGTATACGTTGTTTCGCGCGTCTGATACACCGATCGGAGAGCAGCCAAAACAATTAAAAAAAATTTTTTTTCACGGTGCTTAAACGTGCTTATTAATATTAATAAATTCAAAAGGTATAATAATAAAAAACATGTAATATTAAGAAATTTAAAATGATGTTGAAGTAATAATTTTTGGATCTAAATACATTTTTATGTATATGCACGAATAACTGCGTCTATTTTCGCTCTCATTTGCCCGTCTTTTATTATATTTTTATTATTATTATGCAGATAATTATGGTTATGGGAGTTCTATGTTTATAAACGTGATAATCATGATTGCAAAACATGGTCCTCGGAAATAAAAATTAAACAATCAGCGTCTATAAACATAAAACTTTTATAACCATAATTATTTGCAATTAAGTAATAATATAATTGTAAACACGAAGTACTTCTCTTTCATCAGTATATTAACAGTATATTAATAGTAAAAATGATTTTCCCTATATTTATTATGTAAGTTATACAAATAATTTAATCAATTTTAAAATGTAATGAACTTAATATACGTATAATTCACTAACCGAATTTATATACTTAATATACAATATATAATAATTTTTTATACTAGAAGCTGTTTATTTTTAAAGCGTTTAAAAATAAACGGTATAATTGAAGATAATACCCGTAAAAGTCTCAAATGCGTTAACAATATATAATATTAAATATCAATATATATTTATTATATCTAATGATACCTACAATAAATTAGGGGTACAATAAATTAAGAGCAATGAAAAGTCAATACTCTCGTGAGTTTTGTTCCATGATCGGAAAACAATAATACAAATTTATCATGTAAAATTAGTTATTCAAAATTAGAATCGTAATCGGTGAATTTTATTATCGTACGTTTCTTGCGACATTCAACTACGTTATGCAATCAATCAATTACGTAGAGAAAAACATTGCTGGATTTCACAACTGTCGTATCGAATAAGTTTGTTTGTCAGTTCATTATGATATCCGGTGCCTTCAGTCGCGAAGATTTCTTTCTCCGACCGTGTTAAATTGAATGAAAAGAAGCAAAAGCTGCGAGATAGAGTCGTAAAAAATTACTCATTTTTCTATATAGTTTCTTTGATCGGTTAAAATGATACGGAGTTTTACGTGGAAACTTGCATAAGTCGCATATTTACGTTGCTTCACTCTTTCGTTACGCTTCTGGAAAACTAATTGTCCGTATAATTACGAATTTCTTATTGGTCATATTCTCGGTATCCATAAACTCGTTTGCATGAACATTAGCCTTAATCTCAACTTTATTTCCATTGTTAAAAAATATCGGTGAAAAATGAAATAACATTTAATACAGATTTTATTACTAGATTTCGATATCAAGTACATTCAATAAATATTGCGATTATTGTAAAAGAAATGAAAGAAATAAAAATGTGAACGAATATGAAATTAATTAGTTGATATACACGTATATTTTATTTGTTCAGATACAATACAACGAGTTAAAACTCTGTCTATCGAAATACGCTTAAAATAAGTTTGTATTTTTTGAATTCCTGCAGTGAAGGTACTAACTTAATGGACGTGAAAGCGGGGAGACACGCGCTAAACCGAGAACGCGGCTTGCATACAAGATCACGCGAACACGCTTCTACACGCTTTTACCCGCGCTCGTGCGCGCGTACACGCGACCAATGTTCATTCGGTAGCAGGATCTCAAATTTACAATATTTCACTGCCTATACACCTACCTTCTCTCTCTCTGCATGAAACTGCAAACTGATTTCTAATTTGGAGAATCAAAAAGAGATGAAGAATGTGTTAAACCTCGCGGTTAATCATGAATTGTGAAACTGGGCCTCATAATCGGTCGTACCTTTAAGCGGTTGTGATTAGCTAACAATAAGAGTGTCGTCAGAAAATCGAAGGCACAGGACAATGTGGGTATTGTACTTAATAACTACGCACGCGAACTACAACGCGTATAAATAGATAGGCATGCGGGGCCGGTTAGCGCGTGCTCGCTCGCATTAATACAGCGAAATGCATGCCGGCGAGCGTTACTCGTGCGGAACGCGTTCTTCCGATTTCCGCGGTTTCGCCGGGGAGCGAATCGCGCGTGGGCTGCCCCTCGGTTGAGACGCTGGTGAAACGGGGACACGATCGAGATCTCGCGTTAACGCGAGCGAAATCTCTCAGAACTTGCTTACTGCGGAACTATAGGCTTATTTATAACCGTATATTAAACGTGAAAGAATTATATACGCGTTTCGAATAAACATTATGAGAAATATGCGCGTGTTCCGAATAAATAAATATTAATTTATTGAAAGTCCAACGTAAAAGTCTAGGATATCTGATTCAAATTGTTCAAGACAGCAGTTTATATTTGTGGCGATAAGAGTAACCTGCAATTTTGGGGGGAAAAAAATATAGAGGGACATTTCCCTCCCATATAAAATGTAGAAAATTTACGTTTCGGTTGGATAACTTTATTTACGTGGTCTTGCCAGTAATGGCCATGCGTTCTTCTAATTTTTATCGTTTTTATTAATCGATACAATATGTTGTTGTTAAAACGCCGCGAACTTTCTCTAACAGCAGGAACACCGCATACTAATAATACAGGCAGTGAAACTATTTGTCCACATCCGGTTGTGTCAATTTTTTTTTCGATATTTTCAATAATATTATATTCAATAACCTTCTAACGTGCTTTTGCGTTCTACGTGCATACCTAATTCTATAACAATCTCGCGTACATTTGACGAACGATGCGATGATATCGTAGCTAAACAATTGATGTCCCGGCAACAATGTCGATTAATAAGACCGTCAACTAAGCTTAACATTGTTGATAGGAATCGGACTCGCGAATTGCATTTCTTCAGCCAACTCGGTAGCCAACCTGGCAACTGCTGCGAACATCGCGTCGCGAACAGATACGCGTGGGCGACCTAAGTCTTAACTCTATCTTGGCTCGATCAAGAGCCTCGCTTTGTTGCTGCTTTGCTGCGGTACTCGGGTAAAGGCTAATCTACAATGCGCTCTTTGCTTCCTGTTTCTTGCCTTTTCCCTCTTCGCGACTATTTTTTATCGACAATCGTGTTTCTTGTCAAATCCCAGTCGACATCAATTAAACGTAACGTAACATCAATATTATTTCGCACTCAACAATATAAACGTTGCGTAACGTTATGGCCCCGTTTTTCGCTATCTGGTTAACTTATGGTTAGGCTTAATGTTTTATCCAAACTTCATCTATGATGATGTCATGGCCTAGATGTTATATTACATTTATATTGTTGAATACGAAATAATAACTGACGTTATGTTACTTTTGATTTGTGTCTATTGGAGCGTTTCTCGTTCTGAAGTTTGTCAACTTTTATCTCGGGTGATGAAAACGAAGAAAGGATGAAGCCTATTCTGTAATGTGTGTTTTACGTCTGTTTGCTTCTTATGCCGTTTTTCGTTTTCTATCGCTCGAGATAAAAGTTATCAAACTTCGGAAGAAAACAAGAAATACAGTTGTCGAGAAATCACAAAGAGGAAAAAAGTAAGACACAGAAACAAAGAGCACATTGTAGATTAGCCTTAAGACGTCATTCTATGTCATTGTTGGCATGTACCATTGATTACGATATCATGCGATATTCGCATCGGCGCTACATCGTGAGAGATCAGTCGTCGAAACGATGAAACGATAAAGCCATCGACAAGCTTTCGTATTTCCTCGTATATCTCGCGCACTCGCCGAAGGATACGCCAAGTACGAAGGAGGCGGACAGCAGCAGCAAATGGATGATCAATGCGGCACTAAGTGTCAACTACCTCCGATTTCTGCGATTTCTCTAAACCGTCAATCATCGGAACTGTACAGCTAGCCACGCGCATACCTAGCCAGTTTCATTACGGATCTCGCGAAAGTCGAAACTTTCTCAGACATATATTTTTTCACACGTCGAATTTACAAAGCGACCTTGCCCCAGAATGTACGGTTTTCTTAAGAAACTCTACTAGAATTTAATGCCGACCAATATTGATAAATTTGTTACTGGAAGAGAGTAATTAATTATTTATTTGAAGTACTAAAAGCATTGAACATCGAGATGTTTTTAATTAATTATCGTTTTAATCAATTTAGTCAGTTTATTAAACTGACCAGTGTGATTTCTGTTAAGGATGATTTTTTTTGTAAAACCTATAATTTTACAAGTAATTTTATTTTCTTAAATATTAGATATCTCACTTTTCAGTTATTACCAAGCGGTTGGTTACTGCTGTGACGTTTAGTAACACACATTTACTAGATATTGCACAAAATACAACTGATAGCTGTTACCGTACTTTTTCCAGGGTTATTGAGAGAAGACGTCTTTGAATTTTTGTAGAGTGTACCTAATAGAAACATCGGGCGTAGATACGTGTATAATTTATCGATGACAGTCGGCGTTTCTCTGACGATTTTCACAAAAGAAATGTCGATGCTGGTGAGGCATAATACCTGCATTCCATCGGTTGCAACATGTGTGTCATACGAAACGTGCTTTGGTTTTCTATCGTTTCGATCGGACCGGCCCTCGTCGTGGCTTATTTACGTGGCACGAGTCCGATGATGCTCCGGTTAGTTGTACAGCAAAAGGAAAAACAATCAACCGTTCGTGTTTGAACTAGTCACGGGTATCAAATCGCATTTTGCAATTGGCGATACCGATAATGATTCATTCTTTGACTTACATTATACGGCACTTGGCGAACGGTTGAGCGCGGTACAAAAATGCAATACGTGCATCATTCATCGATTTATCAGGTACCGTTATCAATCACGCGAAAGAGAGAGCCTGGTTGGAACATCTAAAACTGTTATCTGCTGAATATATATAATATTTCCCATGACATATACGTATAAAATTTCTTGTAAATGATCAAGGTTTGTTCGGTGAGGACAGTATCCTTATTTCTGTCTACGGCATGTCCGTGCCATGTGCGTGTAGAAACCTCAGCGTACATCCGCGACTGTCGTCCACCGCGTGTAGTCGGTTGGCGCGGCCGCGGTCATCATCAGCGGGGGAGGGAAAGGTGCAAAGGAAGGGTTGGGACCTCAGAGCGGGCACGATTAACACGTGTCACGCGTCACACACGTATATGCGCGCTCATCTATCTTTCCACACTCGTGTTTGGGACGCACATGCGAGCAATCACGCACGTATATTAACACATAGGTAAGGCGAGCGCTCGCGCGCGGTAAGGCCGGACAGTCTATATATCTAAAAGCGACCCGCCGCCAGTCACCATGTAGGACAATAAAGGACGGAGGTGGTAACGTAACGTTTCCATACACATTCCTGGGCGGCAGCAGCGCGCTATGGGCCGGGGCCGTTTAAGAATTTCTCGTCGTGTACTCGAACCGTGGTGCGACACCGTGCATTTCAATCGGCCGACACGCGTCGACGCTCGCCACGAAAATTTGCCATTCCCTATGCAAGAAATAATGGCAGGACAAGGGTCTTGCGGACACGATCAATCTTAGATCTGCGAGTATGTGCGGAGGAAAAGTATTACTGCAGCTTACGTGTATCTTAATTAAAAACTAATTCAGCTTGCATCAATCTAGAATCTTCAGAAAAATAATAAGCTGTACCGACTATAAATTTATAAGTATAATGATCGAAGTGTAATTTACAATAGTACCTCAATGATTAGGCATCAGCAAGTGCAGTTCGTGTGAGTCTCTAGACCTTAATATAATTTAATATGTAATCAATAAAATGATACAAGAATCAATTTATTCTTAAAAAATTCATATCTCTTACATTACAACTAGTTCAATGTTTGAAATAAGAGAAAATTAAAAATAATCAAAATCATTAAATAGCAAACTGTTAATTGTACCTAAATAGTAAAGAATAATAAAGTGTGAATCCTTCTGTAAGGATCGTTGATTGCTCTGTGGATTACATTTACATACATCCAATTGCGGTCATTAGCACGATTAATAACGTGCGTTTTTGTACATATCGTAGATAGGCAGGTATCTTCGTACATACGAATAGAAACTCTTTCATAGAAAAATGAATGGAGGCCGTAGGCGAACGTTCGTTGAACGTACCTCCATTCACGAAGAAATTGTGTACGGCCGCGGAAACGAGCCGGCCATCTATATTTAACTTGTCGACCAGCGACAGGAAGAAGGCACGACGTGCTCGTCACATCATCTCCGAACGAAGACATTTTAAGATACCACTGTCTTTTTCTTCTTCAAGTCCCGTCACATTTACCATTCTGAAAGACCAACGTCTCTTCTCGCGGACAGACATTATGCCGACAAGAGATATTTTTCTCTCTACGCATTTTAATCGCTGCTCGCTTATTGTGACAATAATATTGTTCCTTCAGAGATTCATTGTTCTGTTATTTTGGGTCCTGTTAGACATTTTTTCCTTTACATTTATTTTATTTATTTATGCTACATCACATAAAATATTTTAACGTGTTACGTACATATCTAAAAACTTGACCAATGACGAAACGTTACGCACTGATTGTGAGAAAAAAGTGTTTGGCATTTGTGACCAGAATTGCATAATACAATATAATTATAATTAGGAATTTTATTTTCATGACTGTGAAACTTTACATGGTTATTTATAGTTGAAAAAAAAAAGACTAAATTAGGGTTAAATTATGGTAATTGCATTAATTCTTTTATTCTCAGTGCGTTTATCGAAAGTGTCTTTAATCATTCCATTGTATTGTTTCTTATTTGGTTTCTTTGGTCTCGAGTGAAAGCTTCGTTAAAACAGATCATTAATGCTTGCAACTTCGCAGCATGCGAGCACATTGTTCAACGAAACTGCAATCGATCGTACGGAGAGTTTAGAATGTTTTCCTTCATTGAAGAGAGATAACATCCGATAGCGATTATATGTATATAGATATCATTCCTTTATTTTAAAAATAACATTGAAAGAGTAATTTTTATCTTACTTATAGTAATAATTAAAGAATGTAATTTTTCAGCTATTATCCTGAACGAGTTAGGTAAAGATTTCTACATCAAAAATAAATTATTTATTATGGCTGCTATTGACAGAGTTCTATTATTCACATCCGCAGTTTCAACAAAAAAATCTAATTGAAACTATCTTTTATCCCTCCTAACTCTAATTTACTCTTTCCAATACTACTATCTCAGTTTCCTCAGTTCGTCTCCTGAATGTCGATATTTTTCATAACATAACAGCATATAGTAACAAGTGGTCTTAAGATTGTCAAAGAAATAACAATATAAGAGTTCTATAAGAGTGATACATTTTTATGATTAGAAGAGAGAATCTTTTACATTTAAAGTTAAAATAATTTTGATGATTGAAATTTAAAGAAGAAGTTGTTTTATTCTGAATTTATTCATTTAGCTGATCAAATTATTTAACTGAGTAAATCTCTATACTAAAAGAAATGATGTTACGTATCAACAGCATTATTTTAATTGAAAATAATCAACAACAGTATTGATGAAACAAGTAAAACGTCATTAAAATAAGAGCATGACGTATTTGTTTCATTAATTATAGTGGATCAATAAAATTATTTCAAGTAAAATAATATTGTCAATATAACATCATTTTTTCAGTGTACGTATATTTAACATAGAATTAGTGCGAACTAAAAATTAGGATTTTTTCCGAGATGTTTTGCTCTAATCGTTCCGTTGCTAAAACAAGGGGAATCAAACGTGTGGAGAAACTCATGGACCGTTATAGCGGGATGGGAGAAAAATCGGCTGGTGCTACCGCAAATTCCTCCGCGGTTTCTCTCCCTATCAAAACCGGTACTCGTATATCCGCTCTTAATCCAAACACGATTAATATTCCAAGAATATGCGAAACTCTGGCTGCACGCATAATTTCCAAGCGAATCGCTGCGAGAAACCGGCCGCTGATGCTTCTTTTCCCAATTATCGCCGTCGTTTTCACGAGATTCGACGAAACCGATCAGGGGAAAGAAGACGTTGCCAAAGAGTCCCTCGTATGCATTTCAGACAGGTAAATCAGAGCTTCGAGTCGAAATAGTACGTCGTTAATTAAGTGCCATCGTTGGCTAACTAACTGAGCGAAGTCGTTCCCATTGCCAGGTTACTCTTTTTCATTATTAGCGCCATCGTGGCGGTAACCAAAAGGCAATAAAGTACTTCTACTAGCCGATTATCTTAGCGTAGCCTTGTCAGATTATCGATAAATATCGTTTTGTCTCCGCGGTTTATATATACACGTAAAAGCCGTTCTTGAAAAAGTGTATCCGCGTGTGTCGCAAGGGCTCGGTATTTCAAACTCCGGTTTCGATCATAATTACAGTATGCGCACAATGCGGTGGTTTACCCAGCGGAATTATCGGGATTATGCATCTATAACTTCATAGGACAGAGACCGAGCCTAATCCTTGGCATATTAGGTTCTTGACCGTTCTCTCCGGACTCGCCCGAGGTAGCCCTGGGGCTGGCGAAACCAGAGCTCTCGACCTCGCACTCGCTCGCTCTCCCCTTCTGTCCCAGCCTGCAGAAAGTCCCACTCTCCGTCAGCAGGAGAGATACACGAGTGCTCGTTCGCACAGAGCGGCGTGTCGCCCGCGCACCTCGTCCTCAAGTTTACACGTCTGAATCGCAGGAACGCGCGCGCGCGACTTCCTCTTTTGCGGCCGTCGTCGTCAGGGTCTGTTCTTTTTCTTCTCTTCAAATTGACGGTCAAATCGATGTCAGTTAAGAGATTTACATTGTCTTGTTTATGAGGCGTACTGGAAAAAGCGTTCAGTTGCATTACATTAGGAGTGTGATTTAGGAATTCGCGAGAAATTAAAATATTTTGATCAAGGACATTCGTTCGTTATCTTGTTTAAATCAATCAATTTTTGAGGAAAAAAAACCCTCAAAATTACATATCTTGGAATTTTAGTTGAAAATGAACAAATCAGAATTCTGGTAATTAGAATATTCTGATTTGTTCATTTTCAATCGGAACTTTTTCAACGTGACTTACTAACCCAGTATGGCTACACGTTGCGATTTTTACTGAGTCCTTAATTTATTGGAAAGATTTCTAATTGTATATCTCGTTCAGAAATATATGAAATTCTTTCATCTGTGAAAATTCAGATAATAACTATCGCGTTAAATGTGTAATACTCCTATTTACGAGATAATGAAATGATTATTTCATCGACGGTTCTACCACCGTTCTCGTTCGCCGAGCGCAGCGAAGAGAAAGAAAAAGAGGTAGACAGGATTAGGGTCTCGAAAGCGCGGAGAACCAAGAAATACTGGAAACTGGATATCCAGCTTGTCCAGGACGGAGCGATAGCCGTGAACGAGATATCGCACCGCGTGCGCTCTACTTTACACATCTGCTTCGCCCAGGATCGAGGATAAATCGATGGATAAAACTCACGTAAATACGAGATAACGCGTCTGAAATCGATCGTCGCCGACTGATCGACGCCTCGCGTGTGCTCGGAGGATTATTTTACGATCGTAAGTGGGACTCAGAGTAGAACAAATCGCGTATACAAACGGTTTATCTCCATCTACTATTCGTTTGCATATTATATACATCGAATTCCATACTATTTCGCGTTCACACTTCCGATTTTCTTGTTAAATCTTAGATTACGTTTACAGAGGGATATTTAGATAGAACCGTATTTTCGCTAATACCGTTACACAGCTATTGACACGCGCTGTAAATAAATGCACACTTTTATAAATTCTATAGCTGCAGTGACACATTAAGTAGAAACGGCATGTTTCAGTTAGATATGTGACTTTCGGTTAAGTCAAATGTAATACTTATATATTTAATATGACAGATATATAAATGCACTGGACTTAAATTTCATTTATATAAAGACTTTTATCTTTTATTAAGAATTAATACTTGATCGATTTCTCTCCAATACTCTAACTCACCAACTTACGATATAATAATTTTTTCCGATTTTACGATAATTATTTTAGTTTTTATTGCTACTTAAATTTTTGTATTATAATTACATTTATTTCTAATAAATAAATAAATTGATTTTATTAGAAAATCAAACAATTGAAATACTCTAATATTTATTTTAATTTTTACCGCTATTCCTTCGATTAAATCGATTATCGAAAGAAATAAAAACTCAATCGATCTAGTTAAATAAACAATTTTTTCCTCAGTACGCAGAATATTATTTATACAGACGATTATATTATAATACGAATGATTATACTACGTTTCTCTTTATTTGTGAGGGGTGATGGATTCTTAGCTCGATTGCAAAAGAATGTCAAGGGCCAGTATCGCGTATCCTATTGCTCCCGATATTTAGCAGCCGTGGCGATCGTAGCCGATACTGGCGGGTATTTCAGGTCGTGCCCAGTCACGATAGCCTCGAAATTCGCGGTAGTCATCATAAATCTACGGATCTAAATGCTCCCCCAATGGCATAATCCGGCCGATCTAACGAGTTGCGCGAATAGCGTCGGCTTTAAGCCCATTAACGTCGATAAGAAAAGTCCGAGAGATCGATACCGCCGCCCGTGCTGAAACGTGACAATAGCGCGTATAGGGCGAGCAGTTGAGACCGGTCCAGCGTTGCGTTGTTAACGCGTTAATAACACCATATGCGATTAATGGCGTTGAATGGGGTCGCGATTCTGCCACACATACTAAAACCATGCAAGAATGGACCCTCATGGGAATCTAATATACTGGCCGATTTCATACTCAGATAGTAATTAATTACTCATTTTAAAAGCACTGTTGCTCTTTTTAGTACTCCAAATAAACGATTGATTACTGTTTTTCAGTAATAAATTGATTAATATTATTGATCAGTAATAGAGTTTTGTTAAAGAATTTCCCTTTCTTTCTAAAAAGCGATCTAAAAATATGGATTAATAGATATTCGAAAATTATAATTATTGCAATCTAAATTATTAATTTCATCCTGCTGTTGTTTTTGGGTTCAAGATTAGAAAGCATCAATGATAAATAATCAGGAACGCGATTATTATAATTTTCCGTAATGATATGAATTCGTGATACTGCTCGTTGTGCGCTCCAGTTTCGATCTAACCGGTGTATACCGTTCGCGGATCTTAATCTCAAGTAGACAAACAAGCTTGATTCGCTGTGGAGAGAAACATAAATTCTGCTTCTACGAGGTTTTTAGATTATCGAAATACCAATGCTAAATGAAATCAGGTTCTATGCTCCTGATTAATGTTGCAAAAGTGTGAAGCTATCGGTCGCCGTGACCATTTGAGAACTATTTATCTTAGTCTCCTTTCTCAGCTTCAGCTAACTCGATTTGTAATATCATTGCTCATTATAGCAAATTAAAATGTATAAAATGAACCTTAAATTTTACCGTATTAGAAGTAGAAATTTTTTTTTATAATTAGATTATAAAAATATATTACGCATTGATGAAATCGTTATTTTAACCGTAATTTTAAAATTTTATTTAAAAAAAAATAATATATCGCCGTTGATAGATAAGTGACACATCTCAAAATTAGCAATTTTTCAGGAGCGCATTTTTTAAATTCTGAATTGGAAAAACGTTTTATTTAGGATCGTGAATATGCGTGACTTTACTCTCTTCCTATATTATACTTTAATTGATGTATTCTTTAAAATTATGTCATAAGTTTTGAAAATTCGAACACTGCGGCTCTGTCATAATGTAAATTTCATTTTTAGCAGCAGTTGTGATTTGTGACACTTAGATTATGTCATATTTCAAAAATAATTTATTAATGTTTGAGGAAAAGTATCACATCTTTAAATTTGGGGCTTAGAAACAGTTTCAATTCATTTGAGTCCGTATTCAAAACACGTTTTCATCGATAAATGCACTCTTTCATTTCTGAAATTCTAGAGGATATAACGTAAACTACTGCGTTCTGAATATAGGCCTTTATTTCTAAAATATACATACGATTTCTATAAATAGAATCAATTAAAATACATTTATCTTTTAAAGAAAAGTAGCATAGTTTTAAGTAGGACGTTTTTCCATAATTATTTCAGCACAAATAACATTTTTTCACGATCCAATTTAAAATATGTCTCTAATTTATAAATAATTATTGCGAATTTAAGCAGAAAACAATCGACACTTTTGCTCCTAGCAATAAATCGGAAGAGCTAAAATTGTATCATTTAAAAAAAAAAATGCATTAGTCTTTAGGGTCGATTTCCTTTCATTATCTGAAAAATGCTAATTTTTATGCGATATATTAACATTTGCGAATTGAGACAATCAATATGATCTAACGCACAGGGAAGATAAGAAATATTTATATTCATCCGCAAGAGAATGATATAAATATTCTTTTAGCTTCGCAGCGAAATCCATGGTAATTACGGTTAGCGATTAATTTCTTCGGTATCGATAGTTTACAAGCCTCGGCCGTGCGGTTTAATGAAGAAGCGCGACGGGGCTGGACGTATGCGAGCTAGGAGGTATGCGTTTTATGCACAAAAGCCTGCGAGCGTTGAAGAGAAGGGAGGAAGGACCGGCGCGGTGGACTGGCGGAGGAGCGGCGCGGCGGTTCGTTATGCCGGCTCCGCGAGGACAATTAATTATCTCCTGATTCCTTCTAAGAAACCAGTCCAAGTACGCCCGAGCGGACACACCGACGCGACCACGGCCGGCCAGATGCACACACACGCACCCACACGGCCGCCCGCGTGGACGGTGTTTTATAGACACATATGATGGAACACTCTCAGGCCGATCGTGTTTCAAACCGCAGAGAGACTTAACTGAGAAACGACACACGCTCTCCGCTATATCTACGCCTGTTGCCCGAGACTTTCGTCCGTCTGAGCCGCTCGAGCCTGCGTCTTCTCTCTCTCCTCAGGCACCTCTCCGCCTGGATTTCATTGTCAATCGGCGTAAACTTGCGGTTCTCGAAACGTACACGATACCGCGCGGAGGGATTATCGGTCGGTTTGGCGTAATCACATTTTGGGAGCGGATTTGATCAAGTAATTCGGTCGATCATTATCGACAACATTGACTCTAGACTTTTTTGGGAAGAGGGAGGTGGTTTAACAGTTTTACCATCACATAAATAACTATTTTTAAAAGAATTGCTGTTTTGGATATTTTTTTTAGAACTTAGAACGTCTCACTTTTTCTTGTTAATTTCGATTTAAAAACATTAGATTTTCTTTGTCAATCGATTTTCAATCATGAAGTTTAGAAGAGGGGAGTTGAACCCCTCAAACTCACCCTGGATACGTCCACGCCCAAAATGCTATCGATATGTAAATTTAAACGTACAAGGAGCGAGGTTATTGAGCGAATTCTGAGCTACGACTCCAGTGGTCATTAGGAGATCCAATCTGTCATGCTAAAAGCTAAGACAAGCGAAAACAAGCTTTTAAAAATTCTGTCCGTTGTATTTCAGTTTGGACCACCTGGTGATCGGTATTATAACAGAGACGCGATAAGTGATTTCAAGTTTTAAGCAGTTTCGTGTTATATTTTAAAAATTATGAGGACACACACACATAACTTTTGGACTATATATTCTATTATATTATTATACTTCAGGATTGACTCTGATATAGTGTGCTTATTTCCTTTTGAATTAATAATTATGTCACTTATATTCATAAAAGTCCAGATCACAAATATTTTGTCATTGAAAGTGTGAAATGTATGAAAAACTTGTGTTGTATTGATTAAGAGCGACCTATTTTCTTCCACGCGTAAAATTCACGTATCGACAGCAATGCTGTATCACTCAATGTCGATAATATTTTAAGGTTAATGAAAAGTCTTCCGTTGGGATGATCAACGATTACATTAATTTCGCGTAATCGCTCGATTAAATTATCACGTTCTTAGGTATAGATTTTATCGTGACACTTTACAAAGCACTACAGTAAATCGCGCAATATAGTCGAAGCAACAGGTTGTCCGGATACGGGATCCAATCCCAACGGCATTTGAAATATGCCCCCGTCTTGTATTGAAGTTTTGAAATATTTCCTCGTTTCCATTTATGCGACGTTTATGAACTGATAATTACATTACTGCGGTAATTACATTACTGGTATTTTACGTTTGGCCCGTTTAACGTCCCGACACTTTATCAACGATCACCTCGTCGATATTTCGTCGCAGCACGGTTGCGGTCATTAACTCGTCTAATCGCGCTGGGGGCCCCGAAGAATAAAGACATTCATCATCATTAGAATGGATAATTATCACGAGCGCTCAACTTCGGGGATACGTGTATACCTACTTCTGGCTTGTCCGTTCATTAGGCAGGCTCGAGAGGAAGCTAACAGCTCGACGGCACCGCGCCAGCGCGGGTCTCGGGCTACCCAAGGAAGTCCATCATGAGTTTACGTGGACACGTGTACGTGTACGTGCCGTACGATCTGTCGATCGGCTCTTCGCAGTTCGACGGGTCGAATCGTGGAATCGACGTCCTCCTCCTTTCTCTCCCTCTTTCCCTTCATCCTTTCCTCTCGCTCTCTTCTCGTTCTTTTTTTTTCCCCCCCCCCCCCCCTCGTGGCTTTTTTTTATTATTCCGCGTAGTCGCGTACGAAGCGCGTGACACGTCCGCGGCATCCGGCCGCGTACGTGACGTCATACTCGTGCTATATTATACCGGTAGACCAATGTCCATATGGTCCCGTATTGGCGCAGTCGACGTTAGAAGTCAATGGTCGGCTCGATCGTCAGAATTTAACCCTCGTAATCTTGGGGGTCAATGGGCGATAAGTGTTCACGTTTGCGGATTAAAGCAACGCCACTTCCATGTTTACTCTCCATCGATTGCTGTTGATATTTATAGCCGCTTTAAATTGTAGATGCGCAAATATAAAATATATACGAATGATATTTCATACGAGACTATTATCCAATTGCATAATATTATAGAGTGACAAGAATGGTTGGCTACTAAATTTTGTGTGTGTTTATCAAATCATTAACCAAACAGAGAGTTAACGTTCTCATTGAAGATATCGCTTTGACATCCAAAATAATAAGTGGCGTCAGTTTGCTACCTGTGTAACTCTATATTTGAAAAAATAAACTCTGCAGATTGTGTTAGTTACATCTTATCAAATACCGAAAAGACTACGCTAAAGAAGGTTTTCATCGGTTGACGAACTGAGGGCCGCTCTATTGATCGTCTGAGAATATTCATCCGTGGAAAGATACGCGGTTATCGTTGAGGCGTTCCCGAAACTCGTATCATAGTCGAAGGTAATCAATTTGAATGTTAATTATTATTTTTGGCAATAAGAGAGATGTAACTAACACTCTAGAATTCGTCCTTTTACAAAAAAAGATATATCTTTGAGATACATTAATGATTTGATAAACCTGAGACTTTATGATCATCTTGATAAAATTTTTCGTCACCTTGTATACGATTTTAAGAAAAGCGAATACGTAATGAGATTAGCATTGAAGAAATTTGCTTTCTTTGGAATCTCTATTTGCTTTCTTTCTATCCATTTCTTATAAGAAGTGACAAAGTCGCGCATGCTTCTCTACTATCGTCTCTTTAATCAGTCGTAGAGGGGAGATTCCACGAATAGGAAAAGCGGGTTTGGTACTTGCGCGTTAGCTTTCCGTAACCGCCCCCTTGAACTAGGAAAACCCAGTTCACCAGCCCTGAAGAGGGTAGATCAGAAAGGGTAGAGGGTGACAAGGTTATCTAACGGGGACGCAAATCGCCGCGAAGTGGGCGTAACTGGCGATTCCTTTTTCTGTGAGGTGGTGAACTCTGCGGCAACTTCCACTGGCTGTTTTGCGACAGGAAATTAGAATAATTCGATGATACGTAACTGTTGCGGCCAGAGTCAGAGGGGCGGCCTTCATTTGAATATCTGTATAATCGGAACGTCGTTGGGGCGGAACCAGAAAACGGTGGAGTCTGCCGTCGACACCTTCGCACCCTCGTTTCTCTAAGGGATACGTAAAAAGTTTTCTTGCGACTTCTTTTGGTGCTTTGTACCCGCGCCATTCGGGAACGGTAACCAGCTTTTACTCCATCACGAAAAAGATTTATCTCTCTTTCCACACGTCATCGAAATTAGGGGCTTGTCGTTCCATATATAATTAGCAAATTACTGTGACGAAGATTGGACAATCAATTGAAGATAGAATACCACGATTGCAAAAGAATTAACGTCACATGAAAGAAACTTAGGCAGTAAGCAAATCAACATCCAATCGTACTTCCTGCTGCTTATGTTGTTGCCTCCACTGTAATTGGTTGATTCGCTTCCATCTATAGGCTGAATCCTTTGTTTTCAATTCGAGAAATTATGAAATTAGTATGCATTGAATAAGAATTTTAACAGTTTAAAGCAAGAGAGGATGAAATTGGTCTTGATTTTAATTTAAACATGATCCTTTGTGCATCGCCGTTATTTTCAACGAAGAACGAGATGGAAGTATCCTCGAATTCAGCGTTATGAGTATTTTGCTTGTGTATGGGCACAAGTCTGCCTAGCGAGTAAGGAATTCATCAGCTAAAGGTTGGCAAACGCGCACCACCATAAAACCGAGTGATTTACGCCCGACACTTTATGGGCTACGGCCAGACGCCCTGACTTTGCGAATTTTTCGTCGATTTTCGGCCGGTGTTGCCCGTGCAAAACTTGCGCCCGCTTTTTAGTCAATTCTCTCTCGCGAACGGTATATTTGATTCAGTTTGATTGTCCAGAAACGGTTTTTGGAAACGGAATTTCCATGGTGCGTTCAACGTTGCACAGAAACTGCGAAAAATTTTATTTAATTTTAAATTTATTTCACAATCAAGATATTATTGTTATTCTATCGATATTTAAAAAAAATTAAGAAAAATATGAACGAAAAAAAATGATTTTATTGACAGAGATAAAATTTTGCTGGATATAAATCTGAAAAAGGTAATGTTGGAAATACAAACTGGTTGCTAGAACGTTAAAATTTTGTGCGGTATTCCTTATTTTTTAGTTTCCTAATCTTTCTAATCTCTAAATTATTTTTAGATCTCCACCCAGCAAATTTTTGGATCTCTCAATAAAATTATTTCCTCGTAGAACAGCTCACATAATAAATGCTCCTTGTATTTAAAAAATTTCTTTTATTTTTTCTTTTAACATCAAATGTCCAGCAGCACCAATTATTAATCAATTAAGTCAGTGTTTGTTGTTTTAGATCAATTCAATTTACGTTGATCTCAGAAGCGCACGTCAGTTTTATTGAAACATAAGGCTTTCAGAATATCGATAAATTGCACGCCTCTTCCTTGCTCCTCTCTTTTCTCTCTATCTACCACTTTTGTACGATGTTGTGTATGTGTGTGTTTCTATAATCTATGTAGCCACACGCTTACGCGTCTCTCCACGCTCTGGGAGTAGAGTAACCGGAGAACTCGAGGAGACGAGCGGTCGTCGATCGAAGCCTCGTCCTCCTCCCTGCTGCGCTCCGCTGCGTATCTATATTCGCGTCGTATAAAAAAGCGAACAGCGAACTTTCGTGAACGATACAATCGCGTTAAAAACGTACTTCGCTCGAGAACGCTCGAGAAAAAAAGGGAAAGGTTCAAATGCCTCGTTCCGAATCTCGCGGAGACGAGAAAGAGCCATTTTCGCACGCTATCGACATCTTATAAATCTCGAAAGTGCGATATCTATTTTCCCCTCTCCCCTCTATTTCCGTCATTATTATCTTTGCCCGTCCGCTGCGAAATGGAACTTTCACACGCGCGAAACTCCTGATCTCGCTTTTTTCCTTGCGGCTATTAATTGACCGGTTTAAGGATTTTTTTGTCCCGTCGAACTTTTTTCTCGGAGCGGACCCTCGACGGTCGATGGGCCGAGAGGATGAACGGACGAATCTGTCAAAATATTGTCGACAGCTCTGCGCATTGTCGGACGATTTTCCGCAGGTTACAGAAGCCACGGGGAGGGAGGTCTCGCAAGAAGGGGGTCTCGTCTGGGTCAACATTTCGGTCACCGGATTGGATCCGGAGGCAGGCCGATAGGTCAAGCGCGTTAACCGCTCAATTTCACAGGCGGACCCCCAAGGAATTTCCTCGATTCTTCGGAGGCAGGTGCCATTGTGCGCCCGTTTTTCCTCGGCTACCTTCCACCGTGCCGCTTTTCACGGAGGAAGCCCTATAAAGAGTGACAAAAAATCGAACGTTTCAGTTTCGATCGGATCGTCTTTAGACCTTTTTTATTCGTATCGATTTAAAAAAATGAACGAAAAAATATTCCCCATAGTCGAAATGATTTGTCGACAGCTTCCCTCTTGGCGATGATCCTCGCAATAATTCTAATGGCAAAATTAGATTGTTGAAAAGTTCCCGGTATCATCTGTCAACGTATGAATGGTTTATAAAAAAAATTTAGAGATTCTTTTGAACTGAATTGCTAAGTGAAAATTCGATACCGAAAGAGTTTAAATATTCTCGAGCGGAGAATATTTCTCGGTTCGTTCGACTCATCTTCGAGCTCTGTTCGCATCTCCGGTTACACCAATACATAACGAATGGCGCATAAACGTAAAGGAAATTACGAGGGATTAAAATGATAAGAGTGCATAGAGGCAGTACCGACCAATAAAAGGTCATTGACGTCTCACTGGCGAATACGGCATATACAATCGCCACGTTCACATCCAGCCGGCGTCTCCTCGTCAATAAACATGTATATTACGCGATGTAGCGCATGTATATGTATATATAATATATTATAGGTATTATAGCGGCGCTGAGTGTATACGTATGTACGAGGTTAAACTCGTTAGTGACTTCGTTGACGTTATTCTCAACTGGTGAATATACTTAAACGTCTCTTTTCTTACGCGATCGAAAGACCTTTTAAATGAATCTGTTTTTACGACGGCTCTTGTGGAAATATCTTTTAAGTTTTTAATCGCTGTGCCAAGTGGATTCGATGGAAACGGAAATATACAAGTATATATCTCGGAGCTATAGACTTTCAAGTTCTGCGTACAAATATGGCCGAAAATAAACGGCGCATCTTGAGAGAAAAGGTTTATTTTTGTTTACGTTCTCGAGAGACGTTTCTCTGAATCCCGGATTTTAATATTTTAAAACTCAATACAGTAACGATAAATATGAATTTTTTTGTTACGTACTCTTTCTCTCTCTCTCTCTCTCTCTCTCTCTCTCTCTCTCTCTTC
>NW_017277851.1:675516-696711 GCF_001594065.2 Cyphomyrmex costatus | reverse complement strand
CTCTCTCTCTCTCTCTCTCTCTCTCTCTCTCTCTCTCTCTCTCTCTCTCTTCTTATTATGTTCTTTCGTTTAATCACTCTCATCACTCAACGTTTAGATTGATGGTTTTAGAAACGAGTTAACGTGTAATTAACATTTTAACAAAGTGTATTAAAGTAGGAATATTTTTTAATAAAACGGTTTTTTTTGCATTCGACAGAGTAACGTACTTCTAAAATGTACCGAAAACTCTGTTTTTATTCCGGAGTAGAATAAAATATGTTTCAATTCGACAGTTGTCATGTATTTTATTTTATTCTCTAATTAGGAGTAATTTTCAATTTCAAATACATGATTATTTATTGATTATTGAAATACAAAGGAAATTTTTGGTATGTTTTACAAATCTATTCGTTCGAGCTTAAAAACGTATTTTACAAAAGATATTTACACTTTAATATAGTTGCGAAAATTTATATCTACGTATTTTACGTTACAATCGATGATGACTGCAACAGGCAGGAGCGTTAAAAATCAAATTTTTTTTTATGAAGCGCTGCTGGTCTCTAAATGCTTTCAGGAAGATGTGGCGCGTTAATAGGTATCTAACGCGCTTTCTCAGGCATGCCGGTAGATTTATCACGTCATGTGCATATTTTTCTTCTCTCTCTCTCTCTCACTCATGAACGACTGCCTATTGTTTCGTTAAACTTCTCAATTAAATGCTTTGTGCACTCGCGTCGACTCCCTTCTCCTCTTCCTTTTTCCTGTCTCCATCTTTCTCCTTTTCTATTTCGCCTCTATCTTAATTCTCCCGGCGCGAATCGTGAATGGACTACCGCTCGATTCCGGGAATTTTAAAAACGGGAAGGCATTACCGATGACAAATGAAGGGGAGAGGGGAAGGAAGGCGATGAAGACGAACGCGTGGCGAAGAGCGAAGAAGAGAGAGAGAGAGAGAGAGAGAGCGAGCAGGAAGGGGCACGTACATATGTAAGTGACGTAGGCAGAAAGACACGTGGTGGGTGTGAGCTACTGGTATTTTATTGTTCGCCTGGCGTGATTTGTGGTGTTGTTGTATTGTCGTTCGAACGGTTGCTCTCTCGTTACGGGGTGTAGACCGGGGTCGGCTCGTAGACCACTTCTGAATAAACGTGTGGTACGGCGATTCCGTAACTAAGTCTCAGGCTACGGATAACGCGTGAGATATCGTAAATATAAATCACATGCGGCCGTTGAATAGTTTTATTCCACGTTGGCCAATTTCCAAGCCCGCCTCCGACGGGTTTTATCGTTCGGTCGACTGGATGGTCATGGTATATATATATGCACGTTTGCGCCGTGATAACATTAACACCTGCGACATCCAGTGTTGCGATTGTAATCGGTAATACCTCTTGTAAAATACTCTGCCCCGCAGTTGAATGGAAGTGAAACAGGCGCGATATTAGAGTGTTCTTAATAAGAATAGCCGTATAGGCACGATTGACTGACTGCAGAACCAGTCCTGTAAAGTTTGTCGCAGGGTATAATGAGGCCGAGAGCAGCGAGGAAGTAATCGCGAAATTCGAGGCGCGCCGTGAGCCAGAGAATAATTCTAGAGACGCGCGCATAAATAGAGGAGCCCTGCGAGATAAATTACGTCCCCGCAATAGAGCGGCAAACCGGCGGATGGATAATCGGGATTTTTGAAATTAATTGCCTCGTAACGTCCGTTTCCCGAAAGGCACATAAAATCCCCGTCGAGCACCGACGGGTCTCGAATATAAATTACGCGTTCCTTGAAACACTCGCGTTTTGCTGTCCCTCCACTCGCACGCGCTCTGATGTATCCGCATGACTGCAACCAATATACGATACATTATTGAAAACAACGATACGCGAAACTATCCAGGCAATATTTTAACGCTGGTATTTCACACGCGAGATTTTTAGTATTTAAAAGCTTATGTTGTTTGAGTGATTATAACACACGCGTGCGGAGATATTATATTACAAAAATTATGGTATGAAATATTAATTTTTTAAATGTTATCTTGAAATTGATGTAGATGATAGGCTAATTTTTTAAACATTTTTCAAATAAAATAGTTGTAATCGGAATCATTAAAAATGTGAGATTATTAATTTATATACTTTAATGTGTATATAAATAAAAGACGTTTGTACAACTTTTATCTTGTTCGATTTAAATAATTAGCCTATTATCTATACACAGTACATTTTACTCATACGAGCTTACTCTTTTTAGTTGTTGAAATTAATATATGAATGGTTTAATAGTTAATTTAAATAATGTTTAATTTTTTAGATTTATAGGAGACGAACAAAAAATGAATGATATAAAATGTTAATTTCTAAGATTTACTTTAAAATTAATATATGAGTGATTTATAAAAGTTTAAACAATATTAAAGAATTAGGTAAAAAGAAACTTCTGTGTATTGTATATTTAATGCACGTATCTCTCAATATCTTCGAAATGTCTAAATTTTACGAGAAAATATCTGATACCTCAAAGTTACATATATTGATATTTAACGACGAATTGAACGAGTAAAGCACCGATACTTAAAATGATTGGTCGCAATCCTTTGTCCAAGAATGCCCGTCGTCAATAACGATATGACGAGCGACGCACCGATAGTTATACAGCTCGTTGAGAAGGAAAATGTACGAAGTAACCCTCTTGTTTCATCGTTACCCTCCCGCATGATTTACAGAGACGAATTTATAGTCTTATTCGCGAGGTCGTTATAGTCGGCCCTTAAATTCTACGTGCTCCAATACCTTTCTTTCTCCTTCATACGTCGATACTGGCGCTCTTTCGTCCATCCCGTTGGCTCGGGACGTCGTGTCTTTGTTAAGCAATTTAACCTACAATTTTACCTCTTTAACCTACGACAGTTTAATCACATCCCATAATTGATTTAAATTAAGTTTTTCGTATTGCTGCCAGACTGAGAGAAAAGTGTTCTGTAATTGCATTGTCAAATAATTACATTTAGGAACTTCATTGTTATAATTATTATTGCTACAAAGTGTGTAGCGATAATAATTACATTCATATTCTAGCAAACTTAACTTTACGGTTTAAGAAAATGTACAATTGACACCGAAAATGGCTGTAAGTTGCACAGTTAAATTATTGCAATCGTAACCATTTCTTCTTTCAGTGGAAAGTTGCAGGTTGAAAAATTTAGTTACGTTTCAAAAATGCATACCTCTAATACTATTTTCGAACGGTATGTATGGATATATATGCGATTTTGTCGAGTCAGACACGAAGAGCGGCTTGCCGCCGCCGCGCCGCCGCCGCCGGTTAAAAGTTAATTGTCAGAGCGCGAGAGGTATACGGGTGCATTTTCTGTGCAGGTACACGCTCACCGAGGCGGCGCGAACGCGCCGCGCGCTTGCGGAAATAACAGGGAGATGAAGTGCACACAGGGTTTTACGGTTAATCGTAAAATAACCGCTCGTTTCCCCGCGACATAAACTTTATCGGCCGTCATACCGCGAAATCGAGTCCCGTGCGATACGAGAGACGTGCGGCGCGGCGTGCGGCGATACCTCTCCCTCATACTTCCGCGAAGTTTCCACTTTCTCGCGGGACGCGACCGGGCAATTCCGCCGCGATAAGGCCTTGATTCGCACAGCCGTGGGAATCGATTTGATGCTCGTTACGTACGACGAGGTCGCACATACCTAAGCCGCATACCCCGTGCGCGTGCATTTTACGTACACGCTCGAGTATCGCGATGCCTTTGGCTCTGGTATCGATTGTTCGACCGACAGCTAGATCGAGAGGGATATCCCGTTTCCACAGGACACATAATACTCGCATTCCCGCGAACATTCCGTTTATTTCTTCGTATCGCGCCTCGGTATTCCGCGCGCGAACCATTTACGTTCGCGATCACACACATGCGATCTGAATGATGCATCGCTGTCCAGCCTACGATTCGGTAAACGCAATCCAGCGGTGGTCTGTTTTGAGACAAAGTAAGGCTCCCTTACTTCAAAAGTGACAGAACTTGGAAAATTATCGACATATAATTGAATATCGACGAAAAACATATATTTTATGTCACGACCAAGTGTTATTCTCGTCATTTTCGTTTCACAATCACGAGAATATCTCGTTTCCCAAAAGTTTTCACAGTGATGGAATTTGATTCTGGCCTCAGAGAACGAAAATGTGAAAAAAGAATTTTTTGATAATCTAATTACTGCGTGAAACTCGATTTGAAAAAGTTTCCGATATCGCTGAGCTTGAAGTTAGTTCAGAAATTAGAATACCGTTTGCGAAAAACGATATGTTTCGTAGTTAAAAATCTTTTAAAGCTAAGTTTTATGATACAATCGGGTTATTTTTAAAAATTCTGTGTGTTTATCAGATTTAATCTATCATATTGAATTTTTGATCCGAAGTTTTAAACAAAACATTATCCCAAGTTTTATATAAATCAAGAGCGAGCAGTTTACAAAATAAAGAAAGGTATTCCCCGTATCCCAAACAGACACGCCGGTTCGTAAAAGATTAAAAAACGTACTTTTTTCGTTATAACGGTTTTAATAAACTTTTAAATCATTATTTTTAAATTATGAGAGAGAGAGAGAGAGAAAGAGAGATACGATTTTCATAAATTTTTATCAAGTGAATTAGTTAATTCTTATATTATATATGGTGATAACTCAAGAATTGTTTCTCAAATTGTATCGTTTTTGAAGTAAAGGAGTAATATAATTAAATTCTAACATTTTTGTAGCTGTCCTCATAGACGCAGCGATTAGAACAAAATCATTAAATCTTGTTTGGTTAATCATCATTTTATCTACATGCAACGGTTCGCAGATCACTATTAATTACTGCGTTCGTTCATCGCGAAGTTTATTTCGTTCGCTTAGCTTGCAGAGCAATTATTTCATCGACCATCAGGAGACTTCCTGGTCAAACTCGGCGGGCGGATTGACGGGACCGCGTTAGCTAATTATAATCTCTCTCATTCGCGATAAAGCAGAATCACGCTGTTGGTTATTCCAAACGGAAGGCGAGACAAAAAAGATTCGTGAGAAACGGTACGCCGGAGACCAGAATCGAGGATTTTCGCCCGCAGCCATGATGACCGTTAGAAAGATCTTTTTAGATCGCGAATTTGGATCTCCTCTTTTTACAGTCATTATCTATAACGATCGTCATTAAGGCGTTCTACAAGCAGTCGATTATTACACAGGAAATACTGAAGAAACGAGCAATTATAGTTTGATTTTCTAACGCCTCGCGACTACGATGTTCAGAAATCGTCGACGACTATTACGAGCTTTTATTACGAGCTTTCGGTGCCATCTCGCGAGCCGACCATACAATGAATCTCATTGATTCAATAAACGAGTGTATTATCGCTGAGAGAGTACGACGGTTCTAATGGGATTTTAACCCCGCGCTGCGTGATTTGTTGTTTCGACGATGCGGTCTTATTTTCGTCAGATCAGAAATAAACGCACTTGGACGCTCTGCTCGCGCGGCGTCTCGTTTTCACGGTAAATAATGTGAAAACGGATGCCGATTGGCAAAACAAAATGCTTTTTGCAATTCGTACAGGAATAAGAAATAAAAAAATATTCCCGCACGCGCGCTCTTCCGTCATCGATCGAGTGAGCTCGCGCGCGTCGGACGAGAAATATATCGGAAGCGGTGCAGCAGGAACGGCCACCACGTGTTAGCGCCGGCGAACAAAACATTAGCAGCGTGAGCGAGGAGACGCGGAAGAGGTAGAGAGAGCGAGTCGAGTCGTGGTATAGGCGAGGAGGTGAGGTGGACATGTGGTGCTGAAAGACAGCGGGGTCGTTACTTAATTCCATGCGTTCGCTTAAATAGAACGACTTTAGACTTAAGGTAGTCTGCAAAAATGAGGGAACACGCCGCTGTAGGAGAACCGCGGCGACTCGTTCGTATATGTACACACGTTCTGCGAGAGAGAGAGAGAGACACACACACACACGGAGACAGAGGGGGGGCGAGGAAGAGCGAACGCGAAGGTGCGCTCACGCGCACGCACGGATCCCGCGCGACGTCGGTCGGGGGTGCCTACTGGTTTTGATATATGAGCGCACTAATACACGCATCGAACGGCGTTACACGCATGAGTCATATCGAAAAACCAGTCCCGCGCGCCGAGAGACGCGCACGCACACACGCACACACCCCAGTCGAAGCAGCCCGGCGCGGAGCGGGAACGGCCGGCGAGAAGAGCCTTTGAATATTTCAGCCCGTGCTCACGAGACGCGTGCGTGTGCGGCGGTTACGAGGGCGTGTGAGTAATTCCACCGGTGTGCCTCTCGATCCCGAGGTGGAGGGGGCGGCACACACGTGAGATCAAAACCCGCGCGAGGTGTGTACGTGCGTGCACGTGTGCACGATGCCCAATTATTAGCGTGTTCGGTGTGCATCGCGCGCAGACTGGGATTTGTTCCTCGGTTTCGCGAAATTGTTTTCTCGAACCGGATGACGATCGATGAGCGCGGGAGAGACCTGTCTCGTGGCAGTCTGAGCAGCTCGCGACACTATCTTTTATATATATATTCATAAATTTCATAATTTCGAATTAAGGGCGAATTGCATCAAAGAGAAATATATTAAGGCACACAAAGGATCTCTCGCACTAATGAAATGGAAAATTGGATCCCGATAAAATTAGTCTTTTTTAATTAGTTTTAACGTATATAATGTTTGGACTTAAATGTCCAATGTAATTAATACGGGGAATCTTTCCATAAGAAGTAAGACGTAAACAACAAATAAATAAAAAAATTAATATTTTTCGTTAGCTTACGTTATTGTCTTACGTTCTCTACTGTGTTCAGTTGATTTGCTTACCGCTTAAGTCTTATTACATTTTTCTGTGTATAGTTTCTTAAATGACTATGGTACATTTAAAAAAAAACGCTCGATATTTTTCGAATTCGAATAGTAATATAACTGCAAGGATTAAGGGGAAAGAGAATAGCACGATTATGCTGTACCGAACCACTTTTCACGTGATATTACATTTTAATTTATGATACCGTTTGAGAAAGTTTATTTCTATATTATAACATCAAGGCAATGCTCAACGTCGTAGAGAAAGTTATTTGGTTCTCTATGCTCCTTCGTCCGAGACGAAGTTGGTAAATAATACGCTACCGTGGGATGCGATTTTCGCAGGCGTGATTATTGATCGATGCGATCGTGACCGCCGATGCGGATTTCTCCATTTGTTTAAGGAGAATAGCGAGCGTGATTGCTTTGACGAATGATGGAAGGTAATACGCGAGTAATGGTTTTACTGCGAGAGCGGACGAAATTGCATGTGCAGGCCGGGATATAAGATCGAGTTGCACCAAATACGAGAGACATATTAAATGTATAACCTTCCAAATGACGTGAACGAAACTGAATTTGTAAAAACTAGTAATTGAGTATAAGGACTCTTAGTATTAAAAAATAAAATAATAGAAGTAAAGGTTAATTATATATATTTACATATATATACATAATTAACCTTTACTTCTACATATATATATATAATAGAATTATATATAAGAATGCAAAGTTTTCAAGATTTTAGTTCTTCGTACTTTAAAAAAACTATTTTAAAAAAAGAAAATATATACGCCAAGTACATAAAAAAGGCATTGAATTCTTCTTAATCAAAAACGGACATGAAATAAATGTAATTAACAAAGTATTTCATTACGCAAATCACATAAGATAGACCGAAAATGATTAAAATTGTCAACTGGATTACAGTGGCTTTTTTCACATCACATCTATTATTATTTTTTTTTACATCGCATCTATTATTTCATATAATTCATTAATATAGCAAATTCGATTGGATGCACTTGGATGAACTGATGCATTAAAACCCGCATCGTACACAAATTGACATGATACTGTGAGTTTATTGTGGAAACGGATTCATTCCAGAATTCTTTATCTATTTCATCGTGTTGTATTAAGTACAATATTTTATAAATTTATTTTATTCCAAATTATAATTTTTTTGTATCTTATTTGTACGTTCAGATTAAATTAATGTATAAAAACATTTAATACGCACCAGTTATATTTACTATAGGTAAAAGCAATATATTTTATCAAGCGACGCAGTAGTACATAAAATAAAAATATAATCACTTGACATGATCGCTTGACGCGTGAACGTCATCATGTATATGTTCATGTCGCTACCAAATTCGCGACGCTACCGCTAGCTTTATTTGGAGTTTTGACATCGATAAATTTTAGATAAAAATTACTTAGAAACTAAAAGCCCAATCAAAAATCTAAAGACACTTTTATTATATAAAGTCATCGATATCTTCCGATTGCGACCAGTCCGAATATCATTGGTGCAGCGAATACCGAGATCTAGAGACCCGAGTCCTGAAAAAGGACCGTTTCAAGATTTTTTTCTGTCGTACGTGTGACACATACAAGTAAAGTATTTTCCATTAAGCTGCTGTTCACAAAAAATAAATTAAAAATTAAATTAAATTAAGTAAAAAATGGAATAAACTAATAAAATGAATTAAATTTTGAAAGAATTAAATTGAGAAAGGAGACAGAGACATTTTTATGTCTATTATTTTTGTGTAAATTACTACAATAAACACATTTACAACTTCACACCAACACCAAGTGCAATATGACTCGATAAGGCATTATTATTTCCTTTTGATTATTATTTTTATATTTTCATGTAATTATAATGCAAATACTATGTTGGAATAATGTTTTCACTGAAGTACAATTAGTGCGACCCGGGCCAAGTTTTTTCTTTACTATAATCCAGTTGACAATTTTAATCACTTTCGGTCTATCTTATGCGTTTTGCGTAATGAAATACTTTGTTAATTACATTTATTTAATGTCCGTTTTTTATTAAAAAGAATTCAATGCCTTTTTTATGCACTTGGCGTATATTTTTAATATTATTATATTTATGCAATATGTAGTCTGTGGAAAGTATGCCTCTCGGAGGTACCAGTCTATTATAGACGCAGCTGGTGACTGGACTCCTTATTAATATAATTGCATTTTGGCCATAATACTACTGAATACAATCAACTGTTGCGGAGCAGGTCTGTGAGCGCTCGCTGCTATTGGTTGATCTAAAAGAATATACCAATAACAGCGAGCGCTCACGGATCCGCTCCGCAACGGTTGAGTCTGCTGAACGCAAACAATATAAATTTAAGGCTAATAAGCCATTTTTCTTCGAGATAGGCTTGGCATGCTCTTACTAGACAGACTGTATATTCGATTTAGGTATAGTAAAAATTAATTATCATACTTTACAAACCTATACATCCATGAGTCTCATCAATATAGACAAACGTGTGGACAAGCTTTGTATAACTTTCATCAAATTCTTGGAAGAGTAAGCTGACAAAAGTCGTTGGCGAGTCGATGCGTCTGCGGAGATTGACAACGCGAGCGAGACGACGCGCGCCGGAGTGAAGCGAACTCGGTCGAGGCACGAAGACGAGCAGCGTATCCACCCACGACATGACGCACTGTAACGAGGCTACAGTCCATTAAGTGCGTGCGGCTATTATGGCTAATGCATTACGAAGCGATAAAAAACGGGAACTATAGCGCTGCGTTCTCCGCCGCCGCTCGCGCGCACTCTCGAGAACCGGACCACATTCCATGTCGGACGAGTACGAACGCCGCTGCTCGATACATTACCCGGAGTACAACGCTCGTAGATACGCCGATGACATGCGCACCACTGCAAAACGCATCCCAGATGCGCCATGCTCGCGATATTCAGTCAGATTTTAATCGCCACGGTTTTTTTGGGGGGAGGGGGAGGGGTGGTATAAGAAATTGATGATAGAAAGCAGACTGCTGAGAAAGATTCGTCAAGATGACATCTGGTTTATCTAGGAATCCCGAAAATGAGATGGGGGTAGGTAAAAGGAGGGAACGGTGAGAAGAATGTAGACGCGGAAAGGATACGGCAGAGTACACGGTAAAAAAAGATGAACGGCAACCCTTTTCCCTTTCCTGTCCCTCGCACGAAACTACGGAAACTACCTTGGAAATTCGACTCTAAAAATATTCGTCTTATGGAGTTTCTTCGGGTTTTTTTTTTTTATCGCGCTGCTCCTTACTCCCCGACTCTCTTTTTTGTCTTCCTACCCTCGGGAGACGCGCATCAACCATATGGCCCGCGAGGGAGAGATAAAAAATTCATATTTTCACTGGAAGGGCTGAGACTGAGCGGTATTTTTAAACTTTGAGGAGTGCTCCGAGAGAGCGTTCAACTTTGTCTTGTCGAATTCTTCAGGTTTCCGTAAATCCTTTCATTTAACTTACTTGGAATTAAATAAGTAGAGGGATACTTTTTTACGTATCTAAATCACAATTGAGAAAGATACATTGGGTCTCACTATACCTACAGTTATCGTTAAAATGTAGACTTCTATATTTGTTGATAGTTTTAATTTTTTTTGTGACCTTTCTAATTACTACTCCCGCATCAGTTTTAAAATTTCTATATAATTTAGAATCGTATAATTGGAATGTATTTTTACGTAATGTATTTCTTAATTACTTCCTATTTTTCTGATAAAAAATTTAAAATTATAGAGTACCGTCTTATTTGTATGTTTTATTTATTAGGGCAGTAATATGAAGCAAATGGAGATGGATGCTGATTATACCTGAAATCGAAAATAGCTTTTCCATTCATCCCCGGGCGGTCGGCGCCGCCGTCTTCCGTTATTTAAAGGTTTCTACGTTAATAGTTTTCTCACACGATCTTCGGAACGGTAAAACCCCTTTTCACGGAAATTGAAACCCCTTCTGAAGCCGCTTGCAGGTCCTGAAACGGGTTAAATCGTTGGCACATTACGCAAAATCACGCGGTCCCGCAGTATTTTCGATACCTGGGGAAATACGATATTTTATTGGTGGATTAAGACCCTTTAAGAAAACCCCACGGGAGAAAGAGAGCTAGCGAGAGCACGTCAGCAGACTGACCCATTTTCGAAGGGTTCCACTTCAACCCTTTCGAGACCTAACGGGACGCCGCGACACTTTTCCCACATTCTAGTTTTCCGAAAATCGACTACCTGATCATCAACTAGTTGTTGCAAGATCCAAATAGGGTCGTTTCGTAATACGGGAAAGGGTTAACCGATCTTCCTATTTCATGATTTCGATTTACCTCATCGAGAGTATGAAATTAAAAAAAAAAAAAACAATTTTACATATAAAACGTAAAAAAACAATTTTGAATCTGACGTATAATTGTTGTAAATATATTCAGTAATTAACTTTCTACGAAAAATGTATAATAAATAATAATATTTAATGATACTTAAGAGTAAAGCTACTGATAACAATAAATTATAGAATAGAATTAAACGTTCCACATTTTATAAGTAGGGGACTAAAATAATATACTTTAGAGCAACCTGCACGGAATTTTCATAAATTGATGAAACGCGTAATACTGGTAATAATCAACCAGTATAAAAGAGAAATACAGGAATATAAATACGAACACAGCGATAATTGTGATAAATGAGCGCGTTAAGAAATCAAAAGGCAGAAGAACGTTCACACGGCGGATTGGTATAATCACGTGAATCAAGCCCATTTTCGTTCATGACTCTTTTCAGCTTTAATCATTCTTAATCCCCGTTACAAGCTACCCGCACGATGTAAATAGCTCGGAAACGTCAATCTAAAAGTTGGAAGGGATATTAATGTCGCGACATATCAAAAACGTAACGGGAATGATAACAAGTATGTGAAGAAATTTTGTAAGAATAATAATCCTTTTTCTAATACCTTTTCACCGTCTGAAAGATTTTTTAAATGCAGCAACTTCCTTTATTTAACGAATTAATGTCACAGTAATACAATATTGAAAATTGACCATTTATCTATAATATTATATAACATTGCTTTGCTGTGAAATGTATTAAAGAATTCATTTTACAAATTTGAAGATTCGAACTTTTAGGGTCTTATTTTAGAAAACTGTGATTAATTCTGATTGGTTTGTTTCTCAAGATTTTTTTTATCTTACTTAACTCTGATATTTTTCGATCGCATTCGCCCCTCGTTCGCTCTCAATCGCTAGCAACATTCTATGTTGATCATCAGAAGTTTTGTATCATCCACCTGCGTAACACATCATCGACCGTATCATCATGCCGTCAAATCACTGAAGCAAAAAAAATTATCCCAAGGGCACTCGAATACATTGTTAATCGATGCAGCTTTGTACAGGGGTTGTTCTACGAAAGGGTGGATGCAGAATTAATACACGTAAAAATTGTATTGATCTTTTGATGTATATTACGCGCGTAATATACTCCCGGTAAATCTCCATCGACCAATGATATTGTTTCAGTGCCCTCGAGTGACATTCCCATGATTTTCCCTCGCAATAATTGCACGGTGCTGGCGGTGTTCACTATTGATGTTACGTAGGGAGACGTTGCTAATTGGGTTAAGAATTTTGGCTTTAATTCTTGCCAGCTTCCCGCCCTATCATATAACGAAACCATCATGATTCTGAATAATACGATTTTGTTACACGTCTAGCGCGAAACGTGGGAAATATCGGGAAAAAATTAGGAAACGTTGAGCTAAATCTTTCATTATTGATTGTTAATTTAGAATTTTTTCAAGAATTATACGAGTGACAAAAAGTTACATTGTCATACCATATACTATTCTCTCATGACAATGAAAATTATTTACTTACTACTCCGAGATAATTCTGTTAGCTAGTCGTTGATGATAGAGTTAATATTTTTCGCGAAACTACCCCTACGAGACCACCCAGTCACTCGCGCGTGCAGGGGCATCTCAGCGACAGAGAGGTGCGTGCGGTTCGCCAGCCGGTGGACGAATGCGTGCGACAGCGGCTAAGGAGCGGAAGAAGAAGAAGAAGAAGGAGTTGCTCGGTAGTGGCAGAACTCCGTCTCTTTGCCCCCGTCATCGTCATCGTAGCCGTGTGGTGGTATCGCGACGACGTCGGGGGCCGACGGGAAAGAGGCAGCGACATGCACCGTCGGGGGTGGGAGGCGGTGGAACGTCGGACGAAGGCGGGGAGTGCGACGCGTCACCGCTCTTGACGGGGTGGGGCAACCTATGGACGGTAGATTGGTGGGGGCCCCCCGAAGTCCGCGGTTCTTTCTCCGTCGGTGAAAGAGAGGCCAGGGGGAAAACAGTGTATTCCCTCTCTTTCCCCCTGTTCTTCCCCTCTCCGCCGTCTCTGTCTCTCACCCTTTGGAGGGGTTCAGTCATCTCGCGCCAGTCGAGCCACGCGCACTCTCCTGTCTTGATATTTCTAGGCTCGCTGGAGAACCACCCTAAGAGTTGGTATAGAGGTGACGAAACGGTCGTTATCATTGCGAGGGTGGTAACCCTTATCTGCCGTTGAAGGTGGTGGTAAAGGGCGCGCGGCAGAGCGAATTTCCGCGAATTTGAAGAAGACGCGAAGCGAACCGCCCTCTCCTGAAGGGACGTGGAGTTTGGAAGACCACCCCCACTTTTTCCCCCTCTCGAGCGAATGTGTGCCCGCGCGCGAGCGCGTGCCTCCCTCTTTATCGCGGGTCCGGACAACCCTGGGCAAATCCCGGGCACACGGGTACCGGAGTTTCACGGGTGGAGAACTCGCGCGTGTTGTCCCAAAACAACGGATTCATCAGAACGACAGTTTTGAAGTATCGCGATGTTACCATCGAGGAAACAACGTACTGTCTTTTTAGTGTATATTTAATAGGGATTTAAAGAACGTTGATTTAAAGAAATCTTCGCAGCAGTTTTACCACAAAACTGTTTTTTCTTTTTCTTTTTTTTTTTTTAATTTCAACAATCCTTCTTTTACGTCATGATGAAGTAGGCATTCTAATCAAAGTTTTTGTGATAAGCCCCGGTGAAGAAATTAAATCTGAAATTGTGCATCATGAAATTTGACTGCCAGGACAAAAATTATTGGTGTCTGATCGGGAGGATTGTTAATCGTTCGGGTCAACAAGATTATGAAGAGTCAATCAAGAATGTCGAATGATGATTTGAATGCTTTCCACAATTCGAGGATCTCAAGTGACGGAGTTCAGGGTGGCGTAGGAAGTGTTCGATGAGGGTGGAAGTGATCTCAGTGGGAGATTTTGAAGAGGAAGAGGCTGGCGTGTGCTTCGTATTCCTCGCAAATCAGGACTCCCCGAAGAAGTTTCCGAAAGCCTTGCGACAGGAGGATTGGTCGACGATAATCCCGAAGACTTGAATCCGGTTCGATGTGAGTGAGATTCCGCGAGTTTGGTGCGCGAGCGACATTGTAAATTTTCTAAGTGAAACGCAGAACTATGATGTTGACGGGAGTGATTCGCGGCAGGAACGGAGATACCAGCTAGACAGCAAGAGGTAAAGTTGGCTTCCGGTTCTTACAAACAACCGTCTTACTGCATAAGCCGTTAATTCGAGGAGTGGGAAAAACTGCTGGGAAATTCTGATGTGTAAAGTTCCGAGATCGTTTTGTATAAAGCAAAAGAAGGCAATTATGATAAAAACACGTCATTTTCGTGTAAAATTATTCTACAATTAATTTCCGCATCTTTTCAATTGTATTATCTTCTATTTAATTTTTGAAAAAAAAAATCCTTTGGAGAGAGAGACAATAATTGATTCTTCTTAAATTCATTTCATGTTCTTTTTTTAAATAACTACACAAAATTATCATTATAACATACGTTGAATTACTACATAAAGTTTTAACGAATCAGCGGTTTATCTCTTGTGAAGTTGTATGCACGTATGTACATTAGCTACAGTTGTCAACCTGTGTTTTCGCATAATATTGATGTGATTTCGCATCGTCTCATGCCACTCGAAACAAATGCACGAAGTTGTATTTCTAGCGTAAACGTTTCGCAAATGTTTCGCTATTTTCCGCATTCCCGCCATTTATTTATGTCGCTTATAGCCAATAAGTGTCACCTATAAACTTTTCTTGGCCAAAACAAGGTTAGCGACAATGTACTTAAATTATGCCACACAAAGCAGTGATGGGTTGCGCGAGAAATTGTAAAGAAGTTGGCAGCTTCCTTGTCTCGATCGAGCTCCGCGAACTTTCCGCGCTCCGAAACGCGTCTCGAGAGAACGAAATTAGCTCGTAGAATTGTTTCCAATTTCGTGGGGTGCTACACAAAATTCCAAATTTGCTACACAAAAATCCGCTTGGACAACTCGCCAGAACGTGCCCTTTGCACGCTTGAAAAGTAGATCGATTAAATAAAATCGTAAAATAAAGGACTCTTTATGTAAAAATAATTAAACGATGATAAAATAGTAAATTTAGAGTCAAGTTTAAATAAATAACGATAAGTTATATGACCATAAATATGTAATTAATTTAACTGATTAATTAGGCTTTAACAATGTAGAGTACTTAAGAATTACTTAAAACTACATTAAATCTACTTAAAAATTATTGTATGTTATTAATTTCGGCTCTCGGATTGAGCCCTTTTCAGACATCGAAATATCACAGACGTAGATATATATGTAAATCAATGAAATGATAAAAATGAATATTTTGATATTGCTCTCTCAATTCTCCATATAAAATATGGCGTTGTTGGTACACAGTTGAAAAATCGCAAAACCAATATGCAAACCAATATCTCTGTAAATCAACGAAGTCGTACACAAAATTAAAAATGAACAATCAGTTTATCGACTTAGTTACAGAAGTTGCAGTTATAATGTTAAAATATGTCACAAAGAAGTTATAAAATTATTAAAGTAGAATATATGTATTATAAAACGAAGACTCGCTGCAATCTTTGATAAAGAACATTGTCTTCATTATACAAAAGAAAATATCTTAATGTTGTGATAGATCACCACAGACTGACATATTGGATCGATTAAGCAAAAAATAATACTTTCTAAACTCTTTGGAACTCTAAGAACGAAATTTGAGCGAGTCTTGAAAAAGAGTGAGTTCCGTTTCAAAAGTTTTAGAGAGTACTGTACGGCGAATCGTCTAAATATTAATTCTAGAATTACAACGAATATCCGGCAGCTATTCGATACTCTTGTTTATAATATATTTAATGTTGTAACATATTTAATGGTTCTAACACATTTACTTTCGGTTCTAATAAAATCATTTGTATTATTTAAATTTTTGAATATCTCAGCAAAATTCTTTCCGCTATCTTGTATGTATATATGTATACATATACTTTACGCGATGTTAAATCGTGTGTAGTCGGATAACACGGTCGCGACTCGAAAATTATCATCCCGACGAACGTCGACCTTCCTGCCGGAATTCGACCTCGATCTCCCGACAAGAAAGTTCTCAAGCGAGATTATGTCACTTCCTCCGTTTTCGTTTTTTCCTTCGCATAAACTGTCGCCGTTTCTCTACACCCTGTATTATATAAAAAATAAAAATGTTGAGCAAAAATCCATAAATAAAAGATTAAAAAGAAAACGCGAGATAATACGGTGAGAGAATAATATGTGAATCGGGTCGAATAATCAAGAGCGCTCAAAAGCGAGACAAAGAAACGGAGAAAGATGCGGCAGACGTAACGAAGGGAGTATAGGATGCCGCAAGGAAGAAATGAAGAAATCAGGAAAGGTGGAATAGGAATCGAAAAGGAGAGGTGGAAGAAGGAGAGGGAAAAGAAAGGAAGTAAGAGGACGAGGAGAAAGAAGAGAGGACAGAGGACAATCGATATACGGTGATATACGTTGTGAGGTACAGAAAAGGTGGAAAGAGAGAGGTCGAGGAGGAAAAGAAGGCTCTTCGGTTGAACGAAGAAACGTGAACGGAGACAGAAGAACTCGAGAGAGGTAGGGGAAGAAAACCACGAAACAATTGGAGAAGCGGAGGCGGCCGCATTTCATGTTGCCTGGCATCGGCTCCCTTTAAAGAGTCTCTTGCTTTTTGTTAGCTCTTCGAAAATTATGATTGTTTGTCCGCGAGATTTACTGCTCGGAGGCTCCCCCGACGCGCCGTGCGCGCGTAGACGTGCGTACGTGTGTGTGCGCGCGCGCGCGCGCAAGACGCCCTCGAGGAGCACCGCGATCTTTTGCTAGACACCGCGGGTCAGGTCTTTGAGAGACGCTCGGGGTACGATAGGAAGGCTGAAGGTTTACCGAGATTAAAGAATCGAGAATTTACAGCACTTGCTACTAAAACTGCGGTGCTCCGCGTTGTTTCCTTTTCTCTTTCGCTATACCTCCCTCGTCGCGTTATCTTAATTTGCTGAATTAACCGCTGTGTTTGAAGTACGAGAGATTTTGCTTTATACCGAAAACCAACTCCGCTGCTTGTTAACAGCGCGAGACGCAATCCAGCGGGAACTGAATTCGTCTCGTCTGGAAAATTGTATTATGGGAATCCTAAAAGACGATTGTAAACGGCATTTATCTTACACACAGACAATTTACGTCATTGGCGTATCACTACACTGATATCTTACTCTCACATGCCGCACACACGCATAAATTTTCGTATAACAATTACGTTTTAATCAGACGTCTAAATTCAATTTTAAGAACACGGTGTTTCTTTCATGCGAACGGTTAATTGATCTGTGGAAATACTATTTCGTAAGTATACAAATTGCATAGCTTTCATAGTATATGAAGCAACAAATGTCATAACATACAGTGCCAAAGGGGAAACACATTCCCCAAAATATATTTATAAACTAGAAGAACGGGAGAGAAAATTATTTTAGTTTAAAATAAAATTAACATATACAGCAGCGACGGTAACAATATTTTAGTGAAAACGTATTACGTTCATCCTTCATAAAAAAAATCAATGATGTGCATTGAAATTAACGAACAGTAGTGTACGATGTACAAGGAATAAAAATAATTTCTCGCAATACCGTCAACATTTGTGCCACATAACTGTACAATTTGACTTCAAAGTAGAATAATTTCAGAGAGAAAAAAATACTTGCGCAGACAATGAATACATTTTGTGTGATAAATTTTTCTTCTTCGGCACCACAGTGCGACGTTATACTATAGTTCTGAATCACTATATTGAACTAAGAAATGGTAAAAAAAATATCAATTTCGCAAAATTTTTCGTTCGGTATAAACTCCATCTCACAGACACATATTAATGCGTATACTTCTATCTTGGAAAACGATTTTTGAATTTGAGAAAGAGAAAAAGTAATTGTTGTATAAAAATTATATATGTTTATTTAGTAATACAGATGACTTCTTCTGATCAATAAAAAAAAATGTTTTTAATCACATCAAATCGCCTATGTATTGTTATTGTATATGTATTGTTATGCGATTTCAATCGAACATATTATATTTTGCATGGCTTTCTGTGTTGTGATCGAAGTTAATGTTCTTTGATTATTATTCATAAATACCGACCAACGCAAACTATAATTAGAAAAGAATTTAATTAATTATATTTATATTTATCAATATAATATCTGTCTTATATAGAGTGACGCATGAAATATTATATCGTTTGATTTATATATATTATCTGTGATATTTATGATAAATTTCTTGAAATTGTTTGGAATATTTATATTATTTGTGATATTTACGATAAATTCTTGAAATTGTTTGGAATAAGAAATTGTAATATCAAAATATCGAGACTGCAGTAATTTATAAACGCGAGAAGGGTTTTTTAATCGAACTGTGAAAAATTTCTGTGCTCAGGCATGGTAGAGTAGCGAAGATGATTTCAAGCATCAATTCTTTTCTTCTAAACATCTTACGTGTCATACTTGAACGTGCAAGTGTTGGAAATTTTGATTGGTTAACCTTTAATCCTTCTTCAAAAACTACATTCTCGACACTTTGCTATTAGAATTTTTTGTCTTGAAAGTATCTTAGAAATCTGAAGGATATCAGGAATCCAACAATGATTATTACAGCAAGTCTCAGTCGCCTACAATATGTATTGAAAAAAAAATTCATTCACGACTGATAGGATTAATTGTATCATTAAATTAAATTGATATCCGCTCAAATAAATTTCAAATTAAACTTAATCTACCTCCCAGGTCAAAAACTAATTGAGCTATACTAGAGTTGTTAGAAATATATATAAACTTATTATTAATAATTACATCGGTATATACGGAAAAGTTTCGACTTCACAGAGTCCTCAACAATCGCAACCGAATTCTTAAAAATCAATTAATTTTTTTTATATTATTTTTTTTTTTTATAATTTTTTTGGTATATTGCGAAGAATATCACAAGTCGGCGTTTCGTCTCAGCTTCCACCACTAGACTCATCAGTAAGGTAATTTAGTGGAAGCCTACCTTAGACGCCGGTGCAAATTATTAAATCAAGACTCTGCATAAAGCAATATATGTATATTTCAACAATTTCGAGAATTTCGCGAATAACAATAAACATCTGATAGCGAGTCGACGTAGTAATACTCTTCGCAATATTTATGTAATATATATAATCACTCTCCCCCCAGCTTACCCACTTTAAGTCCCCCACCAATTGTATCAAATTAAAAATTGGACGGTGTGAGACTGAAAATAATATTTGGTGTACCACCCCAGTATTGGAAACAGAGTTAAAAGCTTTTGGACTGTGATATACTATAATATGAATCTATTCTATATTAAAAAGACGAAATACTAAAAAAAAGAATCCAGATATTGTCAGGTATTTATATTTTATTCCATTAATACTAATTATTATACACGATCAATAATATTGTTAATATTTATCAATAATATTATTAATATTTGTCAACTCTGTTATTATTATTGTTAAGCCGTGTGATCTTTTGTCTATCGAAGCATTTACGTGTCTTTATCAAACGTCTCCGTTCTTCGGATCTGATTTTCTTGGACCGAAACGCAACTTCTATGGGACACCTGTTGCCATGCTCCCCGACTTTTTGCCGCGCGACTTTCCCCACGGAATTGCTAAAGGCTCTTTCACTGCGACGAATCTTTATCCGCTGAGCTACCGTGTCCGCTCGAGACACGAAACATCCAGCTGATTTATTCGAGATCTTATTGTGGCTGCATAGCCGAGAACGGGCCAACTCGAGGACGAGTCGACCGACCGAACGAACGGCGCGACTCCAAAAAGCGACTCTTCCTCCGGCCGGCGCGGCGATCGCTCTATAAATTTCACGAGTCTTTCGAACCCTATATTTTCTCGTTATCCTCGCGTTTTGCACGACACGTTTTATTAAAGTACGATAATTTTACGAGGGTCGGCCGCCGCCTCCTGCCTCTCGGCCTGTCTTCTTTTTCTTCCACGGTTCGCCGCGTCGCGCCTCGCCAGATTCTCATCTGCTCTTGTTTACAGTATTTTTCTGCTGAAACTCGATTTATTTATACATTTCCTTCCACACTTCTTTTGCCCCATTCATCATCCCCGATGTAACTATATATGTTAATTTCGTTAATTACGTGCGAAGTCTTCAGTCATCGCCGTTAAGTATACTCGCGCGAATAGTGTCAAATTTTCAAGCATTTAATTGCGCGTAGATTTTTATCTCGTTTATCTGATATAAATATATACGCTAATTAAGACCATACGCCCATGGCGCGGTGAAACTTGAAGACGTGACGCGTGATATGTCGATGAAAACGCGGGGTACGATATAATCTTCTGTGCTTTTAATAACGCTTACACTCTCTCTCGCGAGTAATATATTCAATTTTACCCGCACGTGGCTTTGTTATCTGCGATGCAAATACAAGTATGGTGTTAATTACGATGATATCACCGTGAAACATACGTTTAAAAGTACGTTCGCCTACACTTAATATAAATATTATCTATAATACTTTGACGGTTTGTCTCTAATTAAACACATATCGTATAAAACATAACATATACGTATAAAAGGAACGTAAACTCGTGTCTCCTGCTGTTCGAAGTAATACGACTGAGAAGTAATTGACTTAATTTGAAATACTGATAATAATTTAACTAATTGCGCGAGTACCAACATCGTGAAGCATCTCGGTGCATCGTGCTCGTCGTCATCGTCGTCGTCGTTGACTTCTCGCGTATATTCGACCGTGCCTCTCCGAGGCAGCTCGGCAGTAAAAGGCCTAAAGTTTTTAATACTTTCAGTTGTTTTTATGGCGGCTGGCATTTGCTCTTTTTTATTGTTTCCCCTCCTTTCTCCGCTGCTCTT
>NW_017277851.1:595653-675404 GCF_001594065.2 Cyphomyrmex costatus | reverse complement strand
GCTCTTTCCCCCCCCCCCTCTCTCGCCCTCCCCGCTCTCTCCCTCTGTCTCTTTCTCCTGCTTTCTCAGACGAAACGCGCATGAGAGACCGAGCGTATCGGAGGAACAGAGAAAAGAGGAGATTCACAGTCAGCCTTCTCTGATGTACGACTCGGCGGTCCGCGTGAAAAAAATCCCATAAACCAGTAAAAAAGCATGGGGTCTCTGGGCCAGGGGAGACGGGAGAGATGGACGGAGCGAGGAGGAAAGAAGACGCAGAGTGAGAGTTGGAGAGGGGGGGAGGGAGGGAGAGAGGTTCCAGTATATCGCCAAAGGAATTCCTCTTATGACGAACCACGCGTGATTTTCTTTCGTCTACCTCCTCTTCCCACCTCTCTGCCTCCCGCGTCTCCACCGCGGCTTTACCCGACAGTTCCAATGCGCGTTTCTTCACCTTCGTTTCGGCCCTTTCTCTGCTTCTTTCCCTCTATTCGCTCGGCCTCCTCATCCTATTCTTTCGCGAGTCTTAATCTTTCGCATCTGCCTATCTAATAGCGTCTTAATTAGCCATAGTAATGTCAAAGAGTTTTATGTCCTGGATGGTACAAACGGAAGGAAGTAAATCCCGCACTAACGCGTAATCTTATCTCCACGTAAATTCTTAATTAACGCTTGCCTCTTCTTACCGGCGGTGTTGCAGTTCTGCATTATTGCGAATATACATTCGCAACGCCTGAGCGACTTTTATAACGAATGGGAAAACGTTTCGAGGAGACCTTCAGAGAAAATAAGAAATTACTTTTTTAATCGATCGATAATTAATTACTTTCAACTTTTCGGTGTCTACATTTCACGTTCTACCGCGGCGCATTGTTATCCCCTTTTTTCCTTCATATTTTCTTCTCTGCTTACAACCCAATCATTCGTCAAACACTAGCTGAATAGGCAAATTAAAAAACGGAGACAAAAGCAGGTCATATGACAAATGACAGACACATGTGCCATCGCGCGTTTTGCGTTTATTATTTGTGCCTGTCCACACATAGGTTGGATGGATATATTCTCTCTGTCGTCTTAGTACTCCGCTGAAATGTATTTGCATAGCTAATTTATTTAGATGTCAATCCATATATTTTTTTTCCTCGGAGATATTCCAATCTCGAGATCGTATTTTATTGAATTCTAATTAAATTACAATATATCAGATATGCAATTAATTTAATTTTTAAACTCAGTTGCTATTTCGTAGAGCGATTGGAACAATCGATTTTTTCTTTTTTCACAATAATTTTATGCATCCGTAACACTATTACGAAACGCATGTGAGACTCTGAATAAATATTTTATTGTTTCGCGTAAATCGAAGAGGGAAGTGGCGACAGTGCGGTTTCGTCGATGATAATCGATAGCAAGGATATGCAAATTTCGCGACTACACGGTGTGCATACGTAGGAAAGGGCAATACGAATCGTAGTTCTGTACGCCGCGCGGCGGACAGTAACGAAGAATCAGCGCTCCCTATGAATAGTTATAGGTCGTTTCGCATAAATTAGGCCGCGAGGAATTAATAGCTAATTCAGCAAGTTTTCAATTATGGCGCAATCGAGAGTTCAGCGGTATGAAACTTATAAATATGGAGGCGAATCGCAGCCTGACGGCACCACCACCGTGGCATGGACCGTGGGCGAGATACTTTTGCGAGGGCTGTCGTGCTAATTATCGAATTAGCACGTGATTCCTCGTCGCGAGGGACCGCAAAAATTGTCACGAGCCTTTCCATTACGTCGTAACTGATACGAATCGACAGGCCACTCTCTTGACATTTTAGAATATTATACTAAAGCTTATGAATTACAAAGGAAGAATTTTTTTTACATTAAACTATTCAGATATTCTTGAAAAATTCAAAATTCTCCTTTTCAACTTCTACAGACGTAGACAAAGAAGCTGTGTTATATGTTGTCACGTGAGAAGAACGGTCGGCAGAAATATCTAAAAAAATTGGCGAGGTACAAATTTGGAAATAATTTTGTTGGATTATTTAAATAATTATACGGGACACTCACAAGTTGGCTCTGCTAGAATGTCAAAAATTTTTCCATCATTGCTCATCATACTCGAATTCCCTACATTTTGATGGTTCAACGAAACGATTTTCAGATCCATTTAGATAAATTTGTAGATACAGCGAAACTGTTGTTTTCGTGTACTCTTTGCCCATTGAATCTCACGTTGCAATGCAAAGTTTCTTCCGTTGATATAAACTTGCTCCAACCGGTGCGCGATGCCCTGCATCATAAACGTTTCCCGCGCTACTATCGAGCTTGGCGTCCCGATGAATTATATTTCGACGATCATCTCGATCGGGGATCTTCGAATCGAGTACGAAGGAGAAGGCGAGGTAGAGGTAAAAGAAGAAGAATAAGACGAAAGGCGGCCCCGATCGCAGCACCATCCGTAATTTCAGATAGAGTCGGTGCCGGGTGTTATTAAACCTGATAGGCCAGCGAACGTTTCTCCCTCGCGGGTGTTCCCCGACTTCAATTTAAATCGGTGACTTTGCTCTTCTGCACCCACCCTGTCCCTTCAGCCTCTCCTCCCTTCCGCGCCCTTCGCTGCCCTCGCACTGCAGGCTGCTCCGCGGTGCGTACGCGCGTCCACCCTCTGAGCTGCAAAGTTAGGCCCTTTGGGCCCGTTTCGGTCAGCAGCGAGACGAGGCAGAATGTGATCTACGACAAGACCGTATAAGGAGAATAAAGAACGCATCTTAGCTATTTGTTAACTTTAAGGATAACGATCGGGTATTAATACTCGCGATAATTATCGATTTTAATTATCCACTGATCTGCATGCGTCGAATATTGCCAAGATCGGAAGTTTCTTTGTGATAATACTTACTTTTCTCAATGCATACTTTTTCACCTTTTTACTTTACTGTGCTTTGCAAGATTTTCGTTAAAAAGTGAACAATGTGAGGAGATTTAAATTCGAAAAGTTATAAATTCCCGTAAAAAAAAAAGTTAATATATTCTAAATAAAAGTCTTATAAGTTCTTCATAAAGATTTCATCAAAATTCCTATAAAGAATTTATGAAGTCTTTATATAACCTTATAAATAAATGCATATTTGTATATCAAAAGACGCGGTAGTGTCTCCGGCCATGTTCAAAAACTGAGAGACACTACAAGTCTCTTATCCCGAGTATTTTTAATATAGTTTAATAGTTTATATTAACAACTTCTTTAAGTTTAATAAGTCCTTATTAAATCTTATTAAAGTCCAATTTGTATAGTTTAATTAAATCTTAATAAGTTTTAAATAAGTTGAATTAATATGTTTTAATATGGTCTTAACAAGTTTTAATAAGTTGAATTAATAACTTAATATGGATCATTATATGGTCCAAATTAAATCTATATAAGGTTTTAATAATACCAAATTTATTGGAACCGTTATTAAGATCTTATTTAGTATTATATTAAATTTTAATAAAATTTATATTTAATTAATAATATTGAGGGAATTAGGCTCAACAATAACATATAAAAATTAAATTAGTGTAACGGGCAACGAGCCAAAATAAAAACAATACAATTCAAAGAAACAAAGACAATATATTAAATTAAAGATAAATAATAAAACATAATTATATTTAATTATATTAAATCTATATATATATTTTTTCGCGGGTTAGAAGATAATATAAAAACTTATAGGACACAATAAACTATAAATGTTTCGTTTCTAATTTTTTAGATTATTTCCAGTACATAAAAATCTTATAATAAACTATGCGCAAAGTATAAATTATAATGATACAGAATGAAATGAGGTGCATAGTGAATTAATTAAGAAGTAAAAATGAAAACAAGATAAAATCTATGCAAAGCTGTTTTTTGTTGATTGAAAGGTAGAGATTTGAGGCGTTATAACGAACTTTGCACAAAAATAAAAAACCTTTTACTTATCGTTAGTGTAAAATTGAACATATCTTATGTCTTTCTAGAAATTGTTCTCGAGTTCTCGTCATATTGGTAGATATGACAGGCGCTTAATGGTGTCATAGCCGAGATCGTTTGTCAGGACGAGTCTCCTGACAAGTCAATGCCACGTCAGTCAAAGGAAGGCTCGTCGTGTCTCGCCGTGAATTATTCGCGATAGGTTGCCGTGGGCAGTTCCGTTTAAAAGGAGCTCGTGCGAGCCAGGTCAAGAATCTTGTTCTCTTCTCTCTAACAAATTTCTAAAGCAAAGTTCCTACTAAAATTTACTACGGCGAAAAAAACTCATGTACATTTAAATGATTTTTCTGAAAATTATCCTTGTATTTTTTCGATATATTTAATTGAATGTAGAATATTTAATTTTGTGCGAAGTTTATTCTAAGCAAGATCTAAGTTTAACGATTTCTCATTGTTTTTATATTAGTGGAATAAAAAAAAATCCATCGAACGTTGTTCGAAGTATGATCGCAATAGCGCATGATCGAACAGATATAATAGTTTTGATTGCATGAATGTCATTTGATTGCAAAATCTCACGTATGTATATACAGTGCCTCCTATTCTGACGTGCGCGCAAAAAGTTTCTCTTCACGCGGTTAACAGCGTGCAAATCTTCCGTAATCGTGAAAATAGTAGCGACGTTAGGAGAGTAAACCGCGTCTGATAGAGCCATTAGAAACGTCGGTAACGATTCACTGGGCGCGGAATGCGATGTCATTATTAGGAGCGTGCGTCAAAATCTCCGTGAAACCACGCGATCATCGATCCTCTTGCGTCTAGCCGGTGGCGATCGCGCGGGATCGTAAATCGACGTCGAGCTTATAGGGAACAACGTGACGTCAAGCTATCTTCCTGCGGAGCAGGAAGTGGCTGGGAACGCGAGTCTGCGAGCGCGGCAGACGTGCGGACCGTCCTATCGCGACCGGTTCTCGCGCCGATCGCATTTCCATCGCGCTGCGCCTCTGCGTCACTCGCGGCGCGCGATGAATCCGGAGCTCTCTCGTATACCGGTAGCCGCTATCGCGCGCGAATGCGAGTGCGCGATCGACCGTTATTCAGGAATTAATTCATAATTAGAGCGGGGCCCACCTATGGGGAGAGCCTAACCCACATTCCAGCCACCGGCTGTCCCCGCTGGCTCGGCAGGCTAGCTCGTTTCCAACTTTTCTTCTCCGTCTTCTCTTCACCTCTGCTCCTTCCGTCTCCTTCTCGCCACTGCCGCCTCGTCGCCGCAGTCGTCGTTGTCGTCGTTGTCGTCGTTAGGTCTGTTCCTTCATTCTCTGCACTCCTCTATACCTCTTACCATCTCGCCACCTGGTCCACTCACCTACGCGCCGCGCCGCCAGCTACTACCGGCAACCGTTTTGCATGGTTACCCCGCTGACTCCACTACGTACGCAGCAGCCGGCGAGCGTGTTATCCGTGTTATCCGCGTGCCATGGTGCGCACACGGTGACACTCCTCTCTTAGAATGCGCCACAACAACCGCGGCTGCCGGATCAGCTGATTGATTCGCGTCCCCTGACAGCGATCTGGTGCAGCGATCTTCGAGCAGTGTTTGCTCACGCGCGCGCGCGAATACCCGTTCTCAAACCATGAATGCAAATGGTTAGGGAGCAAATGCGTGTCTCCTGAAATGATGGAAACTCATTTCGATGACCCTCAGAGATTTGTCGAACGTGCGAGTTAATAAAACAGCCGGAATGAATTTCGTGCTAAATGATGATTTGTATCGCCCCCTAGTTAAATTTCTCTTCAGATCGTGTGATTGAAATTTTAATAATTACTTATTGATAATTTTGAATACCAGACGTCTCGTCTGAAATTTTGTTTCTTGTTGAAATGTTGTCATTGATTTTTGTTTTACACGAAAAGAATGGTTGTATTGAAATATCTAAAAATTTAGCTGCATATCTGGAAATAATTGTGGTGGGAAATAAGTACGATGCTCAAAATGCTGCAAAAAGCTTTGATATTCTAGCGATTGTAGTTTGAACGTCATGGAGAACCTCTAATCAGCGGCTGGCCATAAGAAAGCGGCTTTTGATTAACCCACATTTTCTGGTAATTCATGTTTATCAGAGAAAAATAGCACATATCTTTTATCATTTACTGAAATTTTACAAAACGATACTCTTATTAAGCCAGATTCTGATTAGAGGATCTCTATGTCATATACAATTATTTTGATGGTTTGACAAAATTATTTTTAAAACTACTTAGCTGAGTTTTTAAATACTTCAGTAAAACACTTAAAGAAAAAGATATATATTATAGTTGAATAAAATTATTAATAGTTATTCATAATAATTATTAAATAGTTAATTTAACAGTTGTGTAGTTGTCACTTTATAATTAACTGTATTCTTCTCTGAATTAATTTTTCCCATGTAGAATTACTGTCTGCTAGAAAATGTTCAACAGGAAAAGACATTCGACGTGTTGAATATTAATGTATTCATATTTTTGTAAAAAATATGGATATAGGTATATGTATTTACATATGTAAAATCGTAACAAAATTTGATAGGTACGGTGTGTCACGACATTGTTCCTTCGACGCCGCGTCTACCTTATAATACATTCTGCGCGTCGAGCAAGGAGGAGAGTCTTCTGCATCATTTCGCAGTGTCATAGTTCACACGTTAATAACGGCGCGCGCCCACGTCGCGTCTGAAATCATAGTAGGCTGCGCCGCGCCGTGCCGCGCCGTTTGAAACGCGATATCGCGTTAACGCGGACGCGATGGATTAGAAAGTGGATTTTAGATGTTACCGTTCTCGCGCCGTCTTCACCCGGGATCGATTTCAGATGCGATCGCGCGCGGCCTGGCCCCTCGATATCGATATTCGCCACGCGCGTTATCGGCGTTTACGATCTGTACCTGAGATCTATGCGGGCACACGGTGAGAGATTTCGAGGCGCACCTCGAGCTAGACGCGCAGTTTCGAAATCGCCTTTTGACCACGCTTTCGGTTTTTATTTGCATTTACGTTCCCACATTTTCTATATATCATTGGAAAAACGTCTATCCGTCGTTAGTGGAGATTGGCACGGACGCGAGACACTTCGCGAAAGCGCCTTATCTTTCGTGCTGCATGTAGACTTGTACCTGCGCGACGATAACGCAGCTGCAGGGAGCCTGGAGACCCCGTAACGGAAGAACGCCAACTCGTAAGTGGGTCAGCTGGATTCTGGTTTAAATGCATGAATACGTATAGTACGTATCGTGTTTTTGTTTTCGCGAAAACGTTAGCACTGTGAAATTTAGGACTGTCGTATAAAAAGAGAAACTTCCCGGTGTGCGATGGAATTTAATAATTTACCTTCATGTCTATTTCTATCAATACAGATTAACTCTACTCTCGGCTTAAGTTACTTTTTATTTTGTTCCAGTTTTTAAAATTAGATAAAGAAAGAAAGCGTTAAACGCCGCGCGATTTAATCTACATTGGTATAGAAATGGACATTAATGCGATATATAATTATCTCTTAATATTCGCATCGTTTAAAATGAAACCTGAAGAAAAAAGCGATCCGAGCTAAAAGTATTGATGAAGTTTGAGATATGTGAATATAGAAAATTTGATTATGAGACTAAAGGCTTTCTGGTCGAATGTTTCGCCCATGTGCGAACAATCCGAGAAGCGGATGATAACAGCAGAAAAAAGCTGGCGCATTTATTGATACTCGTAATAACATGATACTGTTGTGTCGTTTTTATTGCGAAAAATCAAATTGTTGACTCGGTGAAATATCAACTCATTGTCCCACCCGCGTTTTTATTCCTGCTCCCGTAGCTGATTCCCTTCCTTTCTCCTCCTCTTTCTGTGATTTTTATATTTATTTTTATTTGGCTCGCATTCCAATGCTTGCGGCAAAATCAAAACACGTATCCACTTAACACATTGAATAGAATCTAAACGTTACAACGAATTGATAAATTTTTAGTGTTTTAATCAAAGTTTTATCTATTCATTATTAATGACAGAAGGGATAAAAAATATCTTTATAATGAAAATGTTACCGGCTTTTGTCTTTGTTTAAGATATTATAATGTTTTTATAACGAACGTTGAACGGAATCGACAAAAATTGATATAACAGTAAAGGTATTTACTTTTGTAGAAATCTAGCACTGGCCAATTTATTATAGCGAGGACAGTAACTAATTACTTATTCGGAGTAGTAAAAAAAGTGCTGAACAATAATACTCTTGAGACTTAAAATAAGTAATTAGTTGTCTTCCAATAATAAATTGGCCAGTGTTATATTTCTCTGAGGGTATGCATGTTCAAGGGATCTCCTGGGATCGTGTGAACGGGTACGTCAAGCGCGCGGAAAGAAAAGAAGGCGACATTACGACGAAGCCGAAATGCAATTCGTCGCGCGACAAGAGGTCGTTGCACTGCGTGCCCTTCCTGTTTCTACCTCGCGCTACCTCCAACGCTTTCGTTCGATCGTACTTTCGCGAGGCGATAAATTAACCTCGGTGCGCCGCGATCGCCGCAATTCCTCCCACTTGCGGGAGGTGAAAAAAAAAACGATCGAAACGAGGGCGAAGAAGTGCGTGACAAATCTATCCGCGATCGATATCGATCGCTGGGTGACTAAAGTCAAATTATGCCTGCAATGTTTTGAAGAAAGACGTGCGTGAACGGGGCCGTTACTTAATTGACATGGCGCTCCGGTTTATAATTACACTCGCGTTGCATGTTTCATGCGCAATTAACATTGTATAATCTATGCAATCTTTCAGCAGCTGCTAGGTAAACTGGTCGTTTCGGAAAATGTCGATACTATAATGATAAACTGAGAGAAATTTTTATCAAGTTCGGTACAATCGAAAAGTCATTCTGTTATTTTAGCTATAATAGTTTCCCTTTGCTTTAGGAGATGCCGAAGTTGAAACTGAATAATGTCAATAGTAAATGTTTATTAATATTTACGGAAATTTTCGTGAAAAAAATATGGCATTTAAATCTCATTAAATCATTATCTATCACGAAATGTTTATTATAAATACGAATAAACATTTATTAGTGATATATAAGCGCACAATATATTTCTAAATGTTATATGAATATTAAGTGTTGTATTACATGATTAATTTAAATAATTTACAAATAATAAAATTTTATTTAAATTGTCGAAATTATTAGTTATTAACTAAAAAAATTCAAAAAATAATAGTTTAACTAAAAAAATCACAGGGGCGGGGACAAAAGGGACCGCCCCGGGCGCTGCCATTCCCTAGCTACGCCATTGCACGGAACATAAACTAACAGTAACATTACATCAATATTATTATATTTACAACATTTATATTGGTAAATGATAGTAATTAAAATATCAATAGTGTGTTATAAATAACTAGAGTCTTTTCTAATTACTTACTTTCTAATTAATACAATTAACGAGGTAAGCAGGAGTACAACTTTATATTGGTAAATGATAGTGATTAAAATATTAATGGTTATAATAACTAGAATCTTTTCTAATTAATACAATACAACAAAGAAATAAATCAATAAATACAGTTAACAGAGTAAACAAGAGTCAGCGCTGGAACGAATATTTGTGCAGAAAATTAATATACATGCAATTGTCAATAAATTTTGCACGAAAATGAGAGATATCAATTGATTGAAATAGTCGTTTAAAATCGAATGAAACAATGCCACGAAAATAAGATATCAATTGATTGAAATAGTCGTTTAAATCGAATGAAACAATGCCACGAAACAATGCGCGCTGAAATTTTTTCAGACTTGAAACGCATTACTAATAAACTCTAATAATGAGCAAATATTCATTTTAACGCCGACTTCTATTTACCCCCGTTAATTGTATCTATTGATAATTATACATATTTAGCTTGTGTTATACGAGTAGTAAAAACTCAAAATATAGTTACGTCTCCAGAGAAATTGCGATTCCTTAACTTTCGAAATAAAATGAAATAGTGATCATTAATTTTTCTACGCAAGAGAGTAGAGTCATTATCCTCGCGTTCGCACATGGATTACACGTGTCTCCGGAGAATCTAGAGAGCCCCGAGAATATCACGAGAATGCGCGTATCGCCGGATTTCGGGAAACAACGCGTCCAGGACACAAGGGCCGCGGGACAAGATAAAGACGAGCGAGACAAGCGGCGGCGCGGCGGCCCGGCGAATCGTAAATTTAAATTTAGAGAGACGCTAGCACGTGAGCGCGCCCCTTCTTCGGGGCCTTCCCCTCCGGCGTCTCGCGGCTTCTCAGCGTCTACATCCTTCCACTCTTTCGGTCCTCCCTCTCCTCCCGGCCACGCCGCCACCGCCGCCGTCGCTGAAGCGCGAGACTCGAAAAAGTGAATCGATTTCGTCGGTTCCTGTTTCGCATCTCGCATTTGAATTTCGAAACGCGACGTCGATTGGCCGGATTCTGTCATGAATTGTCGCGAAACCGACCTCACGACCGGAAAAAGTTGTTCCGATTTTTATGTCGAGCGCGATCGTCTTCTCTGATCGGTGCGACGTCCTCGGTCGATCGTCTCTCAATAAGGAAACAAAGATCGACAGAGGATCCGCGAAGTGCGATCGCGCGGTTTTCGCAAGAACGCGTCGCGATGCCAACTCCTGTCTCTTGCACTTCTTCCTTTCTTCCATTAGATTCTCCGTGCGAATAAAAGGCATCCCTCTGATGCGCAATTCATCAATTATAAATGGTGAAGGAGTGGAAATTCTGCCACTTTTTTTAAAAGTAGCAGAAATTTCGCTCTTTCAGAGTGAGAGGTGTTGGTCTGAAGAATTTAAAAAGTATATATAAATGTACATCTTATATACATACATACATATATAAGTACTTGTAGTTTTTACTTACATTTTGTGAAATAAACATTTAGTATTTTTTAATTTAATGTATTTAATTTTATATATGTGTTTGTATATATATATATATATATATAATTAAAATGTATTAAATTATGTTTGTTTTAATTAGAAGTGAAAACTTGAAACGCGCTGATAAAAGCAGTATTTAAAAATTCCTTCAGTCATACATATTCATAATCATTTTTAACATAATGTATGTACGTTATATGCGCATGTTCTTCTCATGCAATTGAAATCGTAGGCGAACTGTAATCCGAGGGAGACGACCTTACGTGACTTCGGGTAAATTTGAAAATAGCCGGGCAGAGAAAAGCTTCGCTGCTGCGAAACGCAACGAAGATGGAATGATTCTTGGCAATTTTAGCGAACGTGAGATGTCTCAGATAAATGTACGTAAGATTCGTCGCGTCTGTTATAGACAGATCGCGTTGAACGCAGCTAGTTGGCGCGTATTCGACAAAAAAAGAATTTCCTGTTTGTTCGATTCACAAACGTGTCAATTTAACCCTTTTACTACCAAAAATCATTTTATTATATAAAATACGTACATTAAATTTTTTTTCTTAAAAGTTTAATAAAATGTAAATAATTTTTAGTTTATAACAAATAATAAGGACGAGAAAAAAGAGTAGAAAATGTATAATGAAGAGATACTGAATAATTCCGATATTATTTGATAGCGGGAGGCTTGATTCGATACGTATTACCGAGAAAAGGGATATTCTCGTAAGGTAGTACATATCGCAACCATAAGTCACGGAAGGAAGTTTCTTTAGACACTCAGGCGGCATTTGGCTTCTTATCTGTACGCCATGACGTTCAACATTCAAACGCCCACTCACGGAAGTTGACTTCCTCATTTAACCGCGGGACGGAACTTAGTCCCTTGATTTTAATTTCACGTATAGACCGTCGTATCTTTAATGGCCTTAATTTAGAGAAAAATATATGCGCATATAACAACGATTTAATGCCGATAACATGACTCTCGCAACTGTTTCCTTTTTTTTTTTTTTTTGCAAACGTCTCGTCTGTATACCTGTTCCATGTAACGAGATCTGATTAATCTGATTACGCTTGTAACATTCCGCGAAGCTGTAGCTCCAATCTTCAGAATAATTCTCGGAATTCCAATTCCAAGTCTATCGTTGATATTCCCCGTCAATGGAATCTGCGTAAATTTACCTCACGCTCGAAAGATCGGAGCACACACGAGTGTCGAGTAGGTGTAACGTATGGCTTGTCGGTTTAATGCCGCGGCGGGTATGTAACTAGGCCGTGTCGCGGTTCGGGTGTGGCTGTCGCGCATTGTTTCTGAAATTACGATATCGTCGTTATTAATATTTATATATTGCGCGCGAGGAATCGTCGTTGGCTGCTGCTGGCTCAGCGACGACTTTCTAAAGCGACCGAATACCATCGCTTGAAGGAGACAATTCTTAGCGACGACTTCTCGTCAGTTTGTCATAACTGACAGCAGTCATTGTTGTGCCAAGCGATTCGCGGAAAAGTAAATCGGTTTAGAATTTCATGTTAATAACTTTGATGGAAGTGATCGTTACTTTTCATTGCTCCGTATAAAAACGAAACGATTTTATAAGACAAGAAGAAAAATGATAATTTTGGCATTAACGAAAAGAACGATTTTGTTGAAGTATAAAAATATAAAATTAGCACAATAAAAAAGTGTATTTTAAGACTATTATTAAAAAAAATATATATAGATTTAATATAATTAAATATAAATTTTATTAAAATTCAATATAATACTAAATAAAACCTTAATAACGATTCCAAAAATTTGGTTTTTTTAAACCTTATGTAGATTAATTTGGTCCATATGATCCATATTAAGTTGCATAAAACCATATTAAAACATATTAATTTAACTTATTTAAAACTTGTTAAGATTTAATTAAACTATACATAGACTTTAATAAGATTTAATAAGGGCTTATTAAACTTAAATAAGTTGTCAATATAAACTATATTAAAAATATTGATACATGTTTGCATTTATTTATAAAATTCTTTGCAATCGAATAATATTTTTCTGTTTGAAAATTTAGTTAGGTACAGACATTTTAAAATATGTAGTTTGGTTAAATTATGAAAGTTATTATGTAGGAAACGCAAGCATGATGAATAATGCTGCAAGAAGTTTCAACATTCGACATTAGCAACCAGTTTGAGCGTCCTACATAATTATAAGATCCAACAAAATTATTTTCAGATCTTTATTTACCTAAATTTTTAGCAAAATCGATCTTTCCGCGGTGTACGAATCCGGTACACAGTTTACCAGTATATAAGTAGATGTCAGGTAAAAGTTGTGTAATAATGGGGTTCAAGGCTATTACCGTGTCTGTGGATGAGAACAAACGTTGATCACACACAGCGTTTGAACGGTGTGAGCGCGCGGCTGTGACCGCTCAATATCCAGACAGCCGACGAAATCAGACGGCTGGCGGTTGATCGACATTTCGGGGGCGCTCGTTTGTCACACAGAAAAGCCGGAATCCATTTGTCCCTGCGCGATCTACTCCCGGCTGTGTTAGGCCTCGGCAGCCAGCCGGTCTTACCTGCCCACCGAGCAGGCCCCGGTCGGTCGGTTGAAGCACGCTCGCTTCTCTCCTTTTTTTTAATTATTCCGTCCTTTTTACGGACATTAAGATAAGCGGTAGCGCCGGTCGCCGAGCTATCGGTCAAAGTCACGCGGAGTTCGCCCCGCGATACGTTCGAACACGGAAAGGATTGTTCTTCCCTCGTTTTTTAACTCCCTCGATCCATCTGCCTGCCGTGTCATACCGTCACGCGTCGACGAATTTTCGGTTTCTCTTCTCATGTATTCCTTCGCTTCCATCAGCGCACCTTTTTTCTTTTTTTATTCCCGGACGTGGATCCGTTAGTGCGCAACCGTGAAGTCGAGAGTGGGTGATATCAGAGGGAGTCGAGAAGGGCACGGATTTTATTTTGTTTAATCTTCCGCGAACGCGGAACGTATCGTTGAGATTCCATTCGTGGTGCCGTGGGTGGACGGGACGGTATTCCGGTGCGCGGATTTCTTCGGGCCTCGCGTTATGGTAATGGATAGCTGTCATAAAAATTCAGGCACCGCTCGACAGAGGCTCTTCGTAATTATCGGATTTGAATTCTTCATATCACTCGCGATCGACTCATTGACATTTTCGTCGAGTTTCACTCGTTGGAATTCCGCGTCTGTGCCCACGTTGCAATGTTCCTTCCACAATGAAAACGTGCACGTAGATAACCGATACTCGTACGTAATCACTCGCCTCGTAGGTACACATGAAAGTCCCGGGTAGTTTCTCTGCAGCTTCGATCACCGCGAAACTCCTCAACACCGAATCACGTAGCTTGTGAATATTTGTTATTTTCGCTCGTAATTGCGACGCAATTATGTTAATGATGACTTTACCCTTATATGATTCTTCTATTTTGGAGATTAAGAGATGTTGTAACATATTCAATTAAAAAAAAAGAACTATTAAACCTAAAGAATTAACGTGCATATTTTATAAAAATGTGTAAAATATTATGGAATCGTTTACAAATAATTATTAACATTTTTATACGGAATTTTGAGTGGCGATTTTTCAAGTGCAGATTTTTTGTTACTTGGAGAAAATAAAAGACGTAGTGGCACAATATTATAATGATTATACAAACTGAATCAAAACTGTTTTAATTTAATATAAACGTATTGGAAAGTAGTACAAATATTAATAAAAATTTTTCTATTAACATAAAAGACATAATATTGTCGACACAATTTTTGTAAGCTATTATATTCTTAATTAAAATTAACATTTATAATATATGTATACAAAATTAACATGGTTCAGTAAATTAAATATTTATGCACTGTCAAGTTAACATATTTTATTCATTTATCTTAGAATTTACGTTTTAAAACACATATTATATTTGTTATTTTTCTTATTTATTCACTTAGTCATAAATTGTGTCGGCATTATTTTAACACTAAGAAATATTGAATATTAATCTAAGAAATTTAAATAATACAATCACATTATGTTAAATGAACACACTCGGGTATATTTAAAATTCAGCACAAAACGTTAATAAAGTCTTAGTAGACTGTTTCTAACACAAACACAAAACGCTTCCTACTGTGTTTTAAATAAAAAAAGGAATTTCGTTTCCGACGAAAGCATCGACACGTCGATATTATTCCTGTATTATACGCAATACAGCTCATTGACATTTTAATCGAGTTTCGCAGAACGCGCACCGGAACTGCGATCCTCGTCGTCGGGGCGCGTGATCGCGACGTGACTTTTCCTCCGCTATAAAAAATGCGCGTCCGGTCGGAATTTTACAGCTGCGATTCGTTAATAAACATCGCGGCCGGCCGCGTCGATCGGTATCGACGAAAAAGGTCAACTCCATCCCGCGACGTGGGGCAAACAATGGTAAGGCAAACGAAAAAGGCGCGAAATCCAGAATGCCGCAACGGACACGGCGCTCGCTCGCGCGCCGATTGCGAAGGTATGACACGTTCGACGCACGTCTCTCAAATAAATTATCAACACTCTGGCATTCGCCGCGGAATCGAGCATCGATATATATGAACGGTGGCCGGGAAGGCACAGCCGGACGAATGAACGGATATGCCATGCTGGCTCTGTGGCGAGGATTACGGGGGGGGGATATGCCGAACACCATAAGCATGCGCTCGTCTTCGTTCACCCACTTTGCCATGCCCATAGAAAACTACGATCCCCTTAAAGGGAAATCCTCGATACGTGTCTCTATTCGAGTCTGTTGACATTCACGCGTCTTTATTAAGCTCGCGACAGTTAACACATCTTGAAATATACGTAACGCTTTTTTAGATACATGTATATATCTAATGTAAATAGAGAAGAATTGTCATACATATTCAATAGAGACTAAATTATTTATTATAATTTAAATAGATATATATAATTGACTCCTTGATTTGTTTATAATTTCATATAAAAAATGTGTTCTATCGAATTGATTGAGAGACATGTCTCTGCAGTGCAGAATCTAACATAACCCATTGATCTTGAAATGTTTAGTGTAAGTCTGTATCGAGCATTATGAAGAAGAAAATAGGTTATATTGTATTATGAATCCCCATGCAGAGGTTTGTCTTTAAGAAAATGTTTTTAAGAATACGAATGAAAAATCTCTTAATGCTGCGCTATCTTGTATGATTTTCACTTATGAAAAATAAGAACTTCGAGTCCATCTATCGACAGTACTACATACCTACTGCTTGTGCTGCGACTTTCAAAATTATTTCACACGTGAAATGTTCTAGAGATAACTCAATTGAATGTTTTTAAATTTATTACATGAGAAAGATTTTAAAAACAGCTCAACTGAAAGGTTTGGAACATTATTTCATGTGAAACGTTTCACAAATAACTCAACTGAAAGTTTTCAAATTTATTGTGAAAGGTTTTAGAAACAGCTCGACTGTAAGATCTGCAAAATCATTTCATGTGAAACATCTTAGAGATAACTGAAAAATTATCTTTATGTAAAAGGTTTCAGGAACATTTCTGTTGCAACATTCTATATGACAGTTTGCAGAATATTCTTTCAAAACTGAAAGCCTGAAATGGTTTTGAAATCTTTCTGAAAAATTTTTGTAACACAATCAGCCTATCGGAGTAACCTTTGTTAATAACAGTATTATAGATTGCTTGTCAATAGAAAAATGACACGATTAAAAAATTAGCATCTTTTAGACAATGAATGAAAAAATTATAACTCTAAAGACGTATATTCTTTATATTATGAAAATTATCCATTTGTAATTCTTTTAATTTACTGATAAAAGATAGAAGTCCTCTAATTATATTCATAACGATAGTTTAAAGACATTTTGAATTACTATGAACAGGTGTTGTCGGTGCTGAATAATTATAGAAAACCATCTTATTATGTCATTTTTCCTTAAAAGAGGTTCCTTAAAACCCAATTCTCTCTTCTGAAAAGTTACTAATTAAATAGTAAAGTTATACGCGAATGAGAAAATGCTACGCGTATGTTAATTTACAGTGTATGTGTTCTACCAGATGCATCAAGTGTTCGAGGAGAGAAGCGTCGATCGATTTCAATCGGCTTTTCTCGCCGACTAAAATATGGTATGCTCGAAGTCGAGCGTTTCGACGTTATAAAGTGCATTTTGCAATCGTCTCGTATTGCTCGCTCATTTTTTTTTTCTCTCAATCAATGTTCTGCGATTTTCTTCATTGATTGCGCGCTCTCTTTATTTTGGCATTCTACGATCTTTGTAAAAGTAAAAAGAAATGTACGCACAGAGAGAATGGAAAAAAGACTGCTAGTCGAATCAAAGCTTCGCCATTCATCGCCGTAAAACTTTGCACGTCGCAAACGATAAATTGATTCATCTGATTTGAAATAAAATCATATTTTGATACAATCTAATTTTTCAAACAGCTTCCAGCTTTCTGTCTTACTGATTTATAATAACAATAGGTAACTTTTCTTCACACGACACGCACAACGCAATTATATTATTCCGCGAAAGGATTTAAATCCGTTAATTCCATTATGAGAGCCCGGTTCTTGCAATCCAGACCACTTTAAGTTGTCGTCCGCGTTCGCAAAAAGTCCAGCTCGATCGGCGGACGAGGAGAATAAAGGAGACCAGGATGGTGGAGTAGGAGGAACGGCGAAGAAAGAGAGAGGGTGAAGATGCGAGACTCTGGCATCATCTTCGGACAGCGGGCAGCGCCATTATCCCTCGTCCATTTGAATTTTCAAGTTTCGTAATAACGACTAATACGAGACAAATGAAGCGCGCGAAGAGCGAACGGAAGGGGGAGAGGGAGAAGAAGAAGAGCGGTGATTAATGGAGTCTCCGCAGCGAGCGAGAGCTCGCCCCGGATAAGATCTCCGATGGAATTCCCGTGGCTTTTATATTGGATTTCTTTTAAATTCGTTACTTTATCCGGCGCTATGTTAATAGCGGCCCGATATGAGAGCTCGCGGTTAAGAGGAGTTCATTTATCATTCCGCGGTGAGGAGAGTCTCCGCGCGCAGCAGCGGCCTCGAACTCCACACTGTTCTGTGCATTAGGAACGATTCATACGTTCGTAAAACTTCTCTCCCCGGTTATTCAGTCACCCCCTTCCGATTGTTGTTTCGGAAAATGAATTTATTACCTCGAGCGGAACAGCGCCGCACAAAACGCGCATCAGCCGAGCTCTCTCACTTTTCTATTTTTCTCTGAGAATGTTGGAATGAGGCGGGCCTCGCTCGCGCCTTTCTTTTCCCGTTTCGTATATCGAATTTTACACGTCGAGGTGGATCGATCTTGGTTTTATTTTTACACGACACGATTTACAGCATAACGAAGGCGTGGGCGTTAATGAACGTCGAGCCAGGTATATATTCGTGCGCGGATGACGCGAAAAATTATTTTCGCGCACGCGGGCTACGTTAAATACTGTTTTATACGCCGCCTTAATAACGCCACACGATACTCATGGCTGAACGGAGTTCATTTATCATTCGACGTTGCTCGCATAGGCGAGTCCGATCTCCGATGCCTCGGCCTCGAACTCCACGACGTATATACAGTGCGTTAGACGCGATTCATTCATTCCGATCGCACAAGTCCTTCGAACTTTGAAGAACGACTCGCCATTGTTCTCCCGATGAATCCGCGAGTTCACAAACGATGGGTTAACACAATGCGCAGTATATAGTTGTTCTTTATCTTTTTCTTATTATTATTATACGAGTAACTTTAATAACAGTTATTTTATTGCTGATTATTTGAAAATGAACGGTCTGACGTAAACTGTGCTCTTTATTGCTTCAATCCTGTCTTTCCTGCCATTCGATCGAGGCGATCAGTGATTATAGAGATTATTGTGTGATTTAATTCTTTTTAATTGCATATTTCTTTTTTATTATAATGTTTGTTTTTATCATAATATAATATTGGGGACCAAACGTATCAAACATTTGAACAAATATATTTAAGTAATTTTCCCATATTTAACGGAAATTAAATTAAAAAGCAGTTTTATTGAATAATGATATTTATTTTTGTAACAATTTTGACAATTTTTATTATAATTTTCCTTTGCAGTTTTTTCAAGAATAAATGCAATGAATTGAAAGCGCTTTATATTTATAGCCAAGCTCGTATTTTTATAACAATTTATGATAATTTATTAGTTTTACTTTGAATTTTATTACTGCCTTTTCCAAGAAAATGCAATAAATTGAAGACACTTTATGACCAGAAGGCTGTTATTTTTATGATTTAGGATTATTCTTGTGATTTTACACGATAGTATATCATTCCTTCTATCTTGCGTTCCTGTTTGTAATATTCTGATTCGATCGTTAATTCGCTATAGTTTGAAAATTACATGAAATGCGTTTGGGATTTCCGGTCACGCTTAATCGATACGAGCGAGCCGATTGTTCCACGGGAACGAGGAAGACGTTTCTCAACTGGACGATCGGTGTCAGTGGCCGGACGGAAGTACTTTCGCCTTGCAGCGAGACTCGGCGCCTCCTAAGACGGAGACATTTCGCCTTTACGCATTAGGATTCACTTCCCAGTGTGATTAATTGGGCCTCATTAACATCGTGTAGCTCGCCTCGCTACCTCGATGCGTGCGCTGCTGTCGCGACTTGGAAATAGATATACGCGTCTATAGGTTACATCGAAGCCGGCTGGTTATGTGCGATTTAACCTCGGGTACAATGTCCGCTCGAGACTCTTACTCTCCCTACTATCACTTGTGATTACAATAACGTTTCGACCTTAGAACCTATAAGAAAGTCCATTGATTGAGATGACTGCGATTGTAACATTAGCCGCGAATTATCCTCCAATTTTCCACCTATCGCAATTGCGATCTGCAGCAATTTGCGCCCATGAAGAAGCGAGCTGCTGCTGCTGCTGCTGCTGCTGACGGTCCGGCTGATAAATGCGATATTGACGAAAAAGACACACTTGTGACATTCATGAGAGCCTGGTACTTTTGTCGCCGACGATACCTCTTAATCCAGATCGAAAATATGTAAATAAATTCACTCGCGGCTTCGGTAGAGCCGGATGCCCGCACTCTGTATTCTCCGTCGAAAAAGTATTTTAATAGAAACGATTCATCATTCCCGAGGGCCCACGGACGAGAGCTTCTTTTTCTTTTCGATCATGGGCGAAGAGCAGCGCTCCGGACTTTTATGCTCGACTCTCTCCAAACTCGAGTCGATCGCTTTGGCGCGTCCACCTCGTCGTCCCTTTGTCGACCCCGGTTGGGATTCAATTTTACCGGATTTCGCGGAATTTCGGTCGAACGGTCGGTTTTGGTTTATCTCCTCGCCCGCGCCTCTGCCTGCTCGCGTTCGCTTTTTTTTTTTCTATATTTTTTTAGAGAGAGCCTGGGGAATTATGCGCCGCAGGATTCGCCAGCTTTCGCGGAATCCCGGTCCAGGTCGTGACACGGCGCGCGGACTTTTCGACCGATGATATAGCTTTTCGTTAGGTTTTTATGGAATTTATGGAGAGCGTCGCAAATTTCGATTAGTCCGGGCAGTAAATCGCGCAGCTACGAGACGTCACGCGGATAATCCGGATGAGGATTCTGAGCAACGTCTTCCAGATGGTACCGCGTGATAAAGACTGCCTGTAACACACATCCATCAACATTCTTTTTACCTTCATTTTAATTCCATTAATTTTTTTGCAGGTTACTTTTTTAAATCCTTATTCGAATATTGTTCGATTCTTATGACGTGAAGATTATCTGAGGATCTAGACATACAAAAAGTAGTATATTCCTTCACCTTTTCGATGCTGGTCTAAATTATATTACGTTTACGGTTATAAATTTACATTTTCTTAACGTCAGTAAAACGTTTATTATTATTTTCATTATTGGGGTATTTATTTGCGCATTTGAATATACGTATCCCTATTTCAAAAGTAACACAACTCAAAAAGTGTGATCAAAGTTTGAAGAGAAGAGATTGTTTTATTTTGAATTTGTTAATTTTATCTGTATTTTTAATGAATTACTCCGAATTTATTATAATTTCTGTTGGGTATCAAAATCATCACAACTCAAAGTGTTTTTTTTTTAAATTGTGAAACATAAATCATAATGACAAAAAAATAACATTCGATCGTATTTTTAAAATTAATAATTTTTCGTCAATTTAAAAATAGATATTTCCCTTTTCTGGAAAGCTTAATTTTTTTAGTCGTGTCGCTTTTGAAGTAGGGAAACGATAAATTTGAGGTCTCTCTCGATGTTTGCGTCGAGAATTCTCCGACGAATTTACGCGGTTGGTATACATTCGGATTTTACGGAATTTCGTCGGACCCATTCGCTTCATCCTTTTTTCTCCTTCGATCGTACGAGTCTCGACGATTATCCGGGGGGGGGGGGGGGGGGGAGGGATTCGCGGCGCTATCGGACCGCGCTCGTAAAGGAACTCGTTCTCTTCGTTCCCTCTTTTTTTTTCTTTATCTTCTTCTGTTTCTTCTTTTGTAACTCGATGCTCTCGGTGCGCGTACGGTCTCACGACTCCGGTTGAGTTCGACGTCTCATTATGTCAGAGCTAAGAAGATTTCGAGGGAATTCCATACCTCGTTCTCTCATTCCGCGTCCGCCTTCGCCGCACCTTCTCCGCTTTCTTTCCTTCCTATTTCTCTTCGTCTTTGCGGGAATCGCGAGTACACTGATTGAGATCACTGTCTGTATTAAATCGTCAAGAACGTTTAATAGCTGATCGCGGACGGGATGAAGCTGCTCGCGTGAAGCGAAATGGAAATTTTTAAATTCTGTTAAAACCTTAGCTTGTAATACTTATTTGTAATGATGATCATTATGTCTCAATCGAAAATTAAGAAATAAAAATTGCAAAGCGGAATATTACGTCTTATTAATAATTCATGACGTATATCAATCTCTCGACTATTAAATTTATTCCGTGCATGTTATTATTATGATGACGCTAAATAATGTCGACTAAAGGCGATACTTTCTTTTTTTTTTTTTTTTTTCTACAGCCGATGGAAAATGCGCGAGTTTTACGCGATGAATGGCGAGAGGGGAAGCGCGGTAGGAAATATAATAACTTTGATTGTGTCGCCTGTATACCGTGTGTACCGGTTTGATATTTCCAACCGGTTCCGAAGCGATAGGCGCGAATTTGCATCGGGCTGCGACACGTACGCTACTAGGTATGAAATAAGGAAGAAAAGAGGGAGGTGTACGCGAGCGAGCGGAGGAGAAGACATCAAACGAGTCTAACGGGATCGCGCGTAATCCAGAAAACTCCGGCCGGATTATCTCTCCCCGCCGACGACGACGCTGTCGTCACTCGCGGAGCGACCAGATTTTTCCATTATTCATCAGGCCGACCAAGAGTCGGCCGTCACGTCGCGATTGATTTCTTATTGATTTCTTGCGGCTCGCTATTAGGGATCAATCGAGCCCCCGTAACTGATCTTACACGCGAGTCGTCGATAAAATGTCCCTTGACAGGTACTTGCCGACACAATTGGGAATACGGCGGAACGTACCGCCGAAGAAAGGATTTCCCGTTCCTTCAATCAACTTAATCAATACTCACGGTCATAGTAGTTATCCTAATCTGTTCAATTTAGAAGCATCGTCTAATCAGAGTGGCCTTTATGTACAATAAATAAGCGGAATGGTACGTCCATACAAATTTTGCTTTAGTAAAACACGTGGAAAGAACAATTTTGTTAAAATATCTAAAAATCGAGACGGATCTGAAAATAATTTTGTTGGACTGAGATAATTATGTAGAACGCTTGAACATTGATGGCGATGCTTTAAAAAGTAACATTCTAGCAACCAGTTTAATCGTTCTAAATATTTTGATTATCTAAACTAGAAACTCTGTATAGCAGTCTGGCCACGCGAATGAATTTGTTAAAATCTTACGACAGAAAAGTATATCTAACTTATATCCACTGTCTGTTTTTATATGTGCTGTTTCACTTTTACTTATATGGCCTCATTCTGTAATTATATATGTAAATAAATATTTATTTATACACAGGAGGCGTATGTATATCTTTCTCTCTCAGACGATTTTGACAAAATCGCTCTTGGTTAGACTGCGTTACAGGATCTGTAATTCAAATAAAATTGTTTTTATCTATATTTGTATCTAGGCAAATTTTTCAAAACCGCGTTCCTTCCGTGCAATAATTTAGTTCTGTAACACCATCGACAAATACAAGAGGAATCGGATGTAAGTCTGAACTCCGTTAGACATGCACAGCGAGATTCAGGGGAATCGCGCATCGCGAGACGATCTAAAATATGGCCGGCTCGACACCCGAGACCCTCGAAGAAACGATCGTGTTGCGACTTAACGAAGAAAGCAAGCATTCAACCTCCGTTCAGAAGCGTTTCTTCAGTCGAGGAGACGTTGCGTTCGGTCCATAAAAAGCGGCCCGTGGAAGCGTCGATCGTTTCGCTTCCTAAGTGTAACGTTTGCGAGATGGCTCTAATTGGTGTTCGAGGTTGATGAGCGCGTATGCGAGACCGTGCAGAATTTTCAATACGTCTTTCTCCTCCTTCCCTTTCTTCCTCTTTCTCTCGTAAAAATTTGCCTCGCGCAGACGTTTCCTCGTTTTCACGACGCGTAAAAACAATTCCGAGAGCATCGCGTGATTTTGGAGCGGCGTGAGCCGCGAGTGTATCATTTAGCGGATATAAAAATTTGCAAAGTGTTTTTTCGTATGTTGACCATCCCGTTGAATTACTTTCGATTGTTAATACACGTACACGCTTCGTGTTAAACTAAACGCCTCTCTTATAAATATTTTCAGCATGAAAAATATCGATGCTGATATCTGTGGTCTCGTGTGGTAGAAAAATAAATCGTTTCCTCGCCGTTTTTCATCAAATTCGTGTTTTATTAAAATTCGCGAATAAGAGTATCGCGTATCCCTGTATAACGCCACTGCCCCCTCGTTGCTCGTTACCAGCAATATGGCCCCCTTTTTAGTGGAAGCCACCCCGAATTGCGATATCCTCCTTCTTCTGCATGGCGGACCCCACCTCTCCGCCAACCCTTATGTCTGTATTTGCATACGCGCATAATAGCGAGCGCAGCCTACCCTTTACTATTAATTTTATAAAATCGTTCAGGCCATTGCTGGTCGTGTCCCTCCTGCCTTATTTAAATAACGGATTTTCGAAATCTCGTTTTCGGAGCGATTGGAGAGGGGGGGGGGGGACGCGTCGCGTATTCGCGCACGTGCGTAGCCGAGAGATTCTGAATCGTACCGCTTTTTTTTTCTTTTTTCGTATAAATAAAGCTACATTGGCGCGCTTTGATAGAATTTTCTGTAATATAATCAACATCTACATTTTTACGCTTATGATGTAGAGGTAGATCGAAACAAGCATTTCGTGTTGCAAATTATCGCGGGGCGATATATTTTTTTTTTTTACATTAATTTTTCTCTCTATCCCGTTCTCTCTCTCTATACTTCCTTTCTCAGCTTCTGTCAGTCTGGGATAAAAATATGTACTTTTAAAGCGTGTTTTCCTTTTTTATTTACCGTTCACTTCTTTCTCTTCAAGCAGCTAAAAAGAATGATAATTTTTAAGTTATTACGCTCTTAAGGCTTTCACGGGTATTTTCTTCAATTATACCATGCCGTCTACTTCATCAGGGCGAGGGGTGCGCTGATACTGTATCAGTGCACCCCTTGCCCTGATGAAGTGGACAGCATGGTTTACGAAATATTGGCAATAATAATGAAGAAAGACACGGCGATAACCTTCGGCGTAGACCTTCTGGTATTTTCGAGTTATGTCGATATTGTAGCAAATGAGTGACGTATCATTCAAGCATGCTATTAGTCGTGTTTCGCGTATGAGTCAATATCCATCGATTAATTATTCAGCACTCACTCGTTAATTAGCCTTAAAACCTCTTCGGTAGCATTCCAGTTGTAAGTTCGTGATGATTAAGCCGGCGAGACGGCTCCGACGTTCCCGCATCTAACGAAAGAAGATTCGCCATTAATGCTTGGACATGCAGCTTCAGTAGTGAGAGAAGCCCATTAGCAAATTCAATTTCATCGACATTCTGTGTGCTGCGCTTTGTTAAGATTTAAATTAAGATTCGAATTTTTCTATTCTCTAATAAAATTATCAAAAGGATTCGCAATGGATCGTCAACGATCCCTTATAGAGAGAGAAAGAGAGAAATTTAATGTTGAAAAGTACGTTTATATACGTAGTATATAAAGTTACACAAAATTATATTAGACGCATCCAAGATCCAGCTTGACCGTAAATAGCTTTTTCTTATCGGTATTTAGTTTGAAACTCTCACGGTTCAAATAAGATATTTATTGAATATTTCGAAAAGTAAAATTATTTTTGGTTACATTAACAACACATTTGAAATTATTTCATTCAACGTTTAATAGCTATTTTGTGGATACGATCATATATCTATTTTATTTATTAAAGATAATACTTACTAGTTCATATATAAAATATTTAAAGAAATTAAAAAATTTTAATAAAATCGTGTGAGTTAAAAAGGATCTTGATTTATCAAATATTTCTTTGCAATTGCGTCGTTTTTGCGAATTTTGAAGGAAGTGATAAAAAGAGAAGCGAGAGAGAAAGAAAAGAATGAAACGAGGGAAACCGGCGTAAAATCGCACGTTTGAGCTTGCTCGCGCCTATTAAGATGTTTTAGCGCAACCGACCTCTCCTTTAAAGGTCCAAAAGTCTCCCGGCCATCGCCGCGCCGCGCCGGTTCTACTTAGAGCCGATGGCGGCTTAACTACCGTAACCGTATCCAGGTCTAAATAGTCGGAGTTACGCTAAGTAGCCCTAACCAGATTAGTGAGTCGTTGCGTGCTCTATTTTTAACAGCGCGCGCGCAAAGCACACACAGACACGACCCGAGGCGTGTTTTACACGACGGGCGGGAGAGCCGGGCGGAACGAGGTGCCGATGAACGGAAAAACGAAGACAGTCTCGAGAGAGACAACGTCGCGCTTTATCTTAATCCTCGTAAATGGAGCGTACCCTCTCGCGATCCTCCTCTCGCCCGGTTCTTCGCGCTCGACTCTCCGCTCGACCGTTGTAATTTCGCCACTCGATATCGCGCTCTCGGTTCTTCTCTCACTTCTGAGAAGGAATTCTGGGAGGCACACGCAGAAAACGGAACGATCTATTATACGCGTTTGATTCTAAAGACGATCTTTGCGAGGTGGTGGTCTCTTTGTGGCGTGGCGCAATATCCTCGTGTAGGCCAAACATCGTTGGCGAAACGCGAGACGCCCGCGCGTCTTCGTCGCCTCTCCAACGTCGATTCTTTCGACGCGGCGCGAAGTCCAAATATTAGAAGCAAACATCCTTCCGTCCGGCGACGAGGGCCGAATTTATTTACATGATGCTCGACCATTAAACGTCATCCACTTGTCTCGCGGCCGTGCTGGACGGACTGGCTCTTCGCGAGAACGAAGGGCGCGAGGCGGCGCGGCGCGCGCGGCGGGGGCAGGAATTTTATTTCCGCTCGCATTAATTTCAACGACGCAGAAGACGCGGCCGCCATAAGGCGCGGCTTGAAATTACGAATATTATGACTTCAACCAGTTCTCAGAATTCTATGTTTTTCATTCTTTAATCTCGGTCCTCTCGTGTTTCACACCATATCTTATGAACACACTCGCCCTCTCTCTAACCCGTTCTCTCTATACTTCCTTTCTCGGCTTCTCAGTCCGCGAGCAAGGTAGAGTGCCACACACGTGCGAAAGAGTGCAGAAGCAGTTCTACAGTAATCCTTACACAACGGAAAAGTATTTAAAAAAATATAAGCTGCGCGCGCGAGAAGCCCATGCTTTATCTCAGTCACTGAATCTCTCGAGAGTCCGCGGTATGTTGACTTTGCCTGTAATGGAAGACCTACGAATAATTACAAAATTATTGATCATCCAAATAAAATTCTAGATTTTTTTTAGCAGATTTTCACAAAATTATGATTGTTTAGTCTGCTTATGTGATTATATTATCATGTGCCGATCCGAGTGTCCAGTGACATCAATGCGATAACACCTGGATCTCTATGGCTCGATATTTGGAAACGATCGTTTTGACGTAAGTCGCACTGGCACATCGTTCGGCGGCGACTTGGTTTCCGGTCGTTCGTCTCACCATGAGATAGACGATTAATATACATTTTAAGCCGTCAGTGGCGAATTTGAATAATCTCCTGGTATTCCGCAGCAGGCACTCCAGAAGTCGCGAGGGCCCCTCCAGCCCGCCGGAGCCTGGCAACGTTACGTTCGAGTGTTTGACGAACGAACGCGTTACGTCGCCGACTTTTTTGTTTCCTCCTTCTGGCATCGGCATCAGCATCAGCGTCGAGTTATGTCGAGTGGTAGCCCGCTCTCACGGGTCCGAGTCGCTCTCTCGTACAATTTTATCCCGTCCCGACCCGTCCCGGCGTCATCTCGTTCCATTCGATGCGTCTCCTTCATACAGATTTATAGATACGTGACTGATCGACCTTCCAAATACATCTATATGAAATTAATTCCTAGAATTAAATCGAAATTACTTGAAATACAAGCATATTACAATTTTTTTATTAAATAAGTAAGGAGGCATCAAATGTCGTCGAGGCTAAATTTTCAATGATAAACTTTATATGTGTGGTAAATTTTTTAAATACATTTTACACATTTCTTCAAAATTACGCGCCAAATACAGTCAATCTTACAGAAAATATAGTCCTAATAACGTCTTAATAACGATTCTCTAATAAATTTGGTTTTATTAAAACTTATTAAGACCATATTAAAACATATTAATTCAACTTATTTAAAACTTGTTAAGATTTAATTAAATTATATAACATTGAAAATGGCCCGATCGGCGTCGAAACGTTTGTTTTACTTATGTTTTATTATTTATCTTTAATTTAATATATTGTCTTTGTTTCTTTGTAAATGTATTGTTTTTATTTGGCTCTCGTTGCCCGTTATTCTAATTTAATTTTTATATATTATTGTCGAGCCTTCTCTCAATATTATTAATTTAATTAAATTATATAAATTAGACTCTAATAAGATTTAATAAGGACTTATTAAACTTAAATAAGTTGTTAATATAAACTATATTAAAAATATATACATGTTCGCATTTATTTATTTATACTTGAATTATTTTAATTACGTTTGTAAATATGGGACAGATGTGTACAATTGAGAAGAAAAGCAAAGTGTCTACAAAACACGTTACAGAAGTGTAATGACTATAGGTGTCTCTTAATTATCATGAGATGCCGACATTCCATAGTTTCTTTTTCCTCGATTCGATCGCCGGTTTAAATTCACGAGTGTATCACCGATGCGTGACGCGTTCTCATTAGCAAGCGGTTTGCAAGCATTTTTTATAATTATGTGAAACGCTTCTCAATATGCATGATGGCAGTCGCCGAGAGTTCACAGGGCAATTTGTCGAACGTTGTTTTGCAAAGTAATTCAACAGGCATTTAATATAAGTAAGCTCCCCCTCGCCACGTATTCTCCTAACACTTTTTACTCCAATTTGCTTACCGGCGATCGCGCTCATCACGCTAAAGGAAAGAAGACAGAATAGAATTCGAAGATTTCCCGGAATGGTCGCGTCACCGCCTTCGGTCTCTTTCGGTGGACTTTTGTTAACTTCAGATCTGGCATCTCGAGTATTTAGGCCAACGTTCGGGAATTTTAAAAATTTGTCGTCGATACCGACCTTTCCGTTGTGCGTGAGGTCGAGCGATGACACTAACGATACAACAATGGAATCGGGAGGACAAAGAATCTTTCAAAGACAGGATGAAATTTTTACTTGCAAATTTTAATCTCAAATGAAATCTACCGATAAGGCTCTTCATGGCTCGTAAGACGGATTTCTCGTTCGAGATCATCAAGAAGGATTAGCAGATACGAGCTCTGCCCAATTTATCCTTAGTACAAATGATTTTCTGTGTATTAAAAAAAAAGGAAAGATTACGGTATACAAAATTTCAAAACAGTGAGATGTAAATAATAGATAAGTAAATCGATTTGCTGCTGCTATTGTCTTAACTTTTTATTGTAAATGGCTGATTTGCTTACTGCTTACGTCTTAAGTTTTTCGTGTGCCATAACCTCTTAAAGACGTTATTTAATTAGATGCTTCTAATTAGATGTATCAGAAGATACATGAGCGTGAATTGTCTCCTGTCAATTTCAGGAAAAAACAATGAAATTATGAAAATTATTTCCGCGATGAAAAGTTAAATATTGTTCAACTCAATTGTGTAACTCACGTGTTATTCACAAGAAAGTTCATTGGCGATTATCTCAAAGGGTGACTTTAATATATAAACATTTTAATAAATATTTTAGCACTAAGATCCAGTTGAGACCGTTAAAGCTTTCCATTGTACTCAGTTTTGTTATTCACATTTGCGGTCTTAAAACACCGTGGCTGGCTCACAGTAGGTTTTTATTTTAAGACCGTCTTAAGTTAATATCTTAAAATGCTAATGCTTTCTGGCGTCGTGACTTTTTAAGAGACCATACTTAAGATAGTGTTAAAATAAGAACCGACTGTGAATACCAGTCTTTGTTTATTTTAAGTTTCGTGTGAAAATAAATTTTTGCCTGTACACCCCACCCTCTGATTGAAACTGAAACCCCAGGAGGGTACGTTCACGTTCTAATATTTCAAAGAAACGACTCGCTCTCAGGACACGAATGACCTAATCGCATTGATGTACCAAGCCACTGAGGGTTAATTCGCAGCTCGCAATGCGGAAAGATCGTCAGATCCCCGACAAATGTGTGCGGGGACAACAGGCCGTGCGGAGATAAAAGTTTTCTTTCGTTCACGGTTGATCGCGAGCACCGCCGATTCGATGATTTCGGTGCACGTGTGAGTATGTGTGTGTGCGTGCGTGCGTGCGTGCGTGCGTGCAGCTTGCACGTACAGAGAGGGTGATAATGTATTCAAGGTCCGCCCCGTGTGCCGCATGGTGGGGTGAAACGGGGCGGCCCGCGCGCTATAGGTACTGTAACAGATGTTAATTATCCCTTCTGTATAGCCGGCGAAAAAAGGAGCTCGAGCTCGCGCGCTCCTTCCTTGCGGGCACTCGGACATATCGTCTGATCGTACACGCTGAGCATCCCCGCTCGTCGCGAGGCCGCCAGCGCGTATATTCTCGCGGCTACGCCTAACGCGCTCGCGCCAATCGGAGGGCGCGCTCGACTTCGACCGACCCTACTTGCGATTATTCGCACAGATCTTTCTGCTTAAATCTGCAGATCCGTCGATGGGCCGATGTGCCGAGGCGCAAGGTGGAAGTAACAATGGGATATACGTGTTGCGACGGAATTCTCTTGTATTCTCTCTGCTAATTCGCACGTGTCTGCTTTTGTTCTATCGACGTCGAAACTGAAATAACGATTGGAATGAGATAGGAATGAAATGGAGGGCTGCGTTTAGGAGGGAAAAAAAAAACCAGCTACCTTGTAACTGTTGTAAGATACTTTTTAATACGATTGGTCCTTGACCTTAGCTTTTCACTGGATTCAAATGTGTAGACTAATCGTATTAAAGCAATGCTATCTAAGATATGTAATTCTGCAGGCATTGACTTGTAAATGTTCACATCTATTGTTTTCTCTTTCTACCTTCATTGGAAAAAAAGAAACCGGTATGCATACGTTCGACGTACGTCAAACGAACAACTATATACAAGTCGCAGACAGCGCTGCAAAAAATCTGCAACACTTGCAAAGCTGTCTCTTGTCCTGAACACAGCTATTGTTATGTCATTTTCTAATTTCTTATTATTTAGAAATTTTGAGTGTTCTCCAATAAGAGACACAGTGAATCATTTTACTTTTGTTTAACATTGGCAAGCAACAAGGATGTAATAATTTATTGTTGCACACTGTATTTTATGTGTCTCCTGTTGAAAAGCAGGAGACCCTTTACTAACTTTCCAAAGTTGAGCACCAAAATCTGTAACACATTTACAGACACTGGGCCTGTAACACTCATTTAATTTATACTAGTTACAAGATTATTTTCAAAGAACCAAGATGATATATAAAAAACAATGAATACTACATATATAATATTTTAATAAGAATAATCAAAATTTATAAAGAGAATTGAACTGTTTGATATTTTTTACAAACAGATAATTCATAATTGAATGGGTCTACAATAGGCTCCTCGTTAACTTCGCACAGAGGATTAGAAAATTATACATATTCGTGCAATGATTGTAATTTGTTAAGATTGAACTTTTATATAAGACGAGAACAATGAATAACAACGAATCTTACTTAAGGCAAAGCTGTTAGATTTAAAAAATAGAAGATTTCCGTCTTCCGTAGGTTAAAGTTGAAAATTCAGTTTTGCAAATACGGATACGTAACGTCTTTCGATTTTCTCATTGACATCGCAGACAAGCGTCAGTTGACACACGGTAGCAAGCTCGGGGTAGCGGGCTGATCTTTCGAGGACCGGTTGGTTACCGGTCTGAATAGCGGTCTGTCGTACGAGCAACGTGCAACACAATTTGCGTCTTGATCGAGGAGGCAATAGAAAGCTCTCGTACATCAACCATGATCAGCACGACAGGTTGGAATTACGGCGCGTGTCGCCGATCCGCGCATCGATTCGACAGCTCTGGGATGGTTTCTCTATTTAAAGGTTAATTATTTACGACTCGGCTCATTAGCTCGTCGTGATCGGCAATTACCATTCGAAGGCTGCAACTTCGCGACGTGTCTTATCGCATGATCGCCAAGTTAAAATTTCGTTATCTACCTATACTTGTACCATGCATTTTAATGATTCGTGTGTAACCTTCGACTATAGCAACGCGCGTCATTTAGATGGAAGCTAAAATTTTAAATAAGTTGTATAATCTGTACAATTAGTACCATAAGAGCTATGAGGGTCTAAAGTGTAGGTATAAAAACTTTGAATCTTCCTATCGAGGGAATTATTTTGCTAAAGTATCTAAAAATTTAGATAATTTCGTTGGAGCATCAAAATAATAATGTAGGAAACTCAAACATAATAAGCAATAATACCACGAAAAGTGTCAACTTTCTATAGCAACCAGTTTGAACATCCTACATAAAAATTTATATTGTCAGATCTAGCCAAATTTTGACATACTCTTCAGCAAAATCGTTTTTTCCATCGTTATAAACAGAGGTTCACTTGCATTCTGTATACTTCAAACACAGGACGCTTTCGAGTTTAGATGTAATTTTCATAGCTACAGTTGAGGATGAAATAAGAAATTTCGTCATTGGAACAGTCACGCTTCCCACATGAGCCATGTGATTAAACGCGATATTAATAAAAGACGCACTCTGCGCCGCGGTAAACGCGACTCTGTTCGTCTACTCGTCTCACGGCGGGTCTCCTGAAGGATGCAGTGCGACATCGCGCGCCGGGGTCAAATCCCCGCACGCCAAAAAAGGCAAACGGCCATACGCGGTGCAACGTAGACGATCGCGCAATGAACGGCAGCGGCGGGCACGCCGCGCCGGCAGAAGCGAGTAAGAAGTCATTTTCCAACGGATTGAAATTCCATTCCGCCGTTTCTCATTGCGGGAGAACCAAACCCGAGAGCCGTAAGGCCATGAAATGACAGTTAGTGCGAGTATAACCCCTCCGAGATAAACCCTTTCGATTGGTCGGACGTTAATGTGCTTATCACGCCGCCTGCACGTCCTTTTATTGTTTCTTTCTCATTTCTCATTTTTCTTTCTTTCGCTTCGTCGGCCGTCTTCCCTCCTTCGCGCCTTCTCCTCTGTCACACTTGCTCACCCGTTCTTTCTCCCTTCGTCTCTCTCTCTCTCTCTCCTTCGGCGTACCGTTGCCGCCGTGCGACACGACAGCGTGTAATGGGCTTAAAGGTCTGCATTCCAATAACCGAGAAACGAATTGTCGTGCACTCGCGCGTTATCGCGCCAGCCCGGTCGGTCGCCCAAGACTAGCAGCGCGAGCCGAGACCAGCGCTCGTATATCACCGTAGCTTTTGTTACGGCGACGTGCCTTTGTTTTCGCCTCGTTTTCGCGATTCCTTTACATTGCTCCCTCCTTGAGTCTAGTACAGCCTCGAAAACATCGTCGGCGAGTGTATTGTCGAGGCTCGGAACAAGTCTTGGTCTTCATTCGCACTAAATTGATCACGCATTTCGCGGCCGGGAATTACTTCGCAATGAATCGAAGTCGATTCTCATAGCGCTCATTCCCTTTTGTCCGCAGGTATAATATCTGTACGCGATCTGTGCGTATCAAAAGGCGGTGCCACTCCTCGGTAATTCTCAGAGCAGTTCACGCGAGAAGCAGGATCCGCGCGTTAAGTTCGAACCGAATGTTATTTTGCATTTTGTTTTAGGATACAGTGAGAAGCCGGCTGGTTTGCGAGGTTCGAGATGTCCGCCGTAACCAGCCCATATTGCCCTGGTAAGATACTAAGACATTCTCGGCCAATTAAATGCTAGATTCGTTCCACGCGAAATATATGAGTAGCCCATTGGCAAAAGTTGTTGTCTCCATTTAACACTTTTTTGGCGAGTGCGAAAAACTTGTATAGTTTTTCTCATTCAAACTGTGTCAACACAAAATAATTTTTTTAATTGAGAAAAATTTATTATTTTAGTTAACAAAACGTGTATAAAATGACATGAAATATACAATGTCTATTTAACAAAATAGAACGTACTTGACTGATTTGGAGGAAGGATTTAATTAATTTTGAAACGAAATGTTTACCATTTTTATCAAATCTAACTCATAATTGTAATTGCACTTGCAATTGTAAGAATACATAAATTTGGGGATTTACCTTCTTTTGTAATTAAATTCACACTTTTTCCTTGATTTTATAGGGTTTATAATCGTTTCAGCATTTTTGAAAACATTCACGTAGTAACCAAAAAGATAAGCAATTCAGATACAACATCTCATGTTTTTATAATAATTCTTGAATGGAACTGCTTTCGTATATCGGCTACTCGTATAATAAATTCGATCTTTAAAAGTCATCAAAGCATGAAGATTTTAAGCAACAATTGCACGAATGTATTTTTTTTATATAGATATTCGTTCTACACGAAATATTGTACTATAATAGTAATCAATTTATCTTTTTATCATTAGGTACTTAAAAATCACCAAAGAGATCATTAAAATTTCATGCTTTAGTAACAATAGTCTAGACAACAATCGCGAATATATCTTCCTCATTTGGAATGTTGAGCTCAGGAGAGAATCCGTTACTACGTTATTATCGGCATATATAACCGACGATTTTCTGCATTTGCACTAAGAAATAGTTCTACGTGAATCATTGAGCGATCATTTGCGTCTAACAAGTGAAAGCAACTTAAATGCCGGCGTTGCAAGTATATGAATCGCGGTATTAATTTTATGGAACTATCGTTTATACGTCGCACCATCTACGTTCCGAGAAGAATCGTGCGCTTAGCGTCCGAGTTCGCGGGATTGTAATTGACGCTAAAAGTTGATATCTATTAACTGCGATATGAGAAACGAGGCGAGAAACGCGCTACGCGGCATCGCCTTGAAACGCCGAGGCATTCGTTATACGAAATTAGTGACTATTGTCGCCTCTACCTTCGTAATGTAAGTACCGAGATACATTGCTCATCCAGATTGTCTTTATTCGCACCCGACATACCGGAGTTTATTTGAGAGACTGACGGATGTAAAAATGAGGCGAAAAACAGCTTGAGATCGGACTCGCTCGGTTCTTGCGCACATGCCATTAGCGTCGGTTGAGAAATGGAACGATAGGATTATAGCGGCTTATCCAAACAAGACAGCGATCGAGTGAATTTCATCTTTCATCAGCGGAGATGCTTTCCGACTCGGTCTACAACTACGCGACGACCCGACGGGGCGCCGCCGATCAGGACAGCGACTCCCAGTACGAGGCCCAGGCCCAGTTGCAGATCACCAGCAGCATCCAGAGCAAACCACGGAACAAGCGAAAGAACTTCAAGCCCATAAGCAGCCGGATGGCTGAGATATCCGACGAATCTGAGAGAGACGACGATGAACCGGAGGTCGTGGAGGAGAATTCCAGCGAGATTCTTGAGTACGAGAGGAAAACGATGCTGTTACCGGCCGACGAGAGATCGAAACAGAGACTAAACAACAACGAGGCCAGTCCGATGGACCTCTCGGTCACCACGAAACCGCCGTCCTCCGAGGCCGACGACGATAGCGCGGACTCTCTCAGGCACAAGTTCATCCTCGAGCAGCTGAGGTCGCAGAAGTTTTACTCCCCCGGTACAGAGGTAAGCTGCGATCAACTGATCCTTGCTTTCTGATTTCATTTATTTAAGCATATTATTTCGCTGTACAATATCAGCTAAAAAGTATCAACCAAAAAATCGGACAAATAAACCAATATTGGTCAGAAAATTTTTGTCTGAATAGGTACCTACTTCTTGAAATCAACTGCAAAAGAAACAAAATAATACTCTCAGTAGAGTTTTATCAGTATATTTACAAAAATTTGATTTAATTCGTAATGCTACTTTCTAATCCAATTCGCAAAGAAGTATTATACAAAACACGATTTTGCACAAATATCAGAATAACAACAATTTATGAAAACATGGTACATGCACGTTCTTAACACAAGACGTTTGTTCTCGAATGTATCCAGGCGAGAAGCCCAAACTCCGATTCATCGGATAGAAGTGGGAGCGGCGTCTTGGACGCGGAATCGTCTCGCTTGGACGATCAGGACATCCAATTCGAAGATGAGCGTGCCAACGATGTCGACGGCGAAGTCGAGATCGAAGAGCGGAAGCCCTTCGAGGGCATGAAGGAATACGCAGAGTCAACGATGCAAGAACTTTTGGCAATCTATGGGCTGGCGGGAGGCGAACTGGCGAAATCGGTCAGCAGGCAACTGCCGCCCACGTTCCTCAACCCGAACGTTGGCCAGCTTGCTCAAGGTAAGTGACCTCCAAAAAAATTTAGCGATTTACGTTCGATCGAATAAAGCGGTCCATAAAATCTCAATGCAGAGAGTATAACGTAGTAATTTTTTTTAATGTTTTGCGAGAATTCTTTCCATCATACTATCACTTTGATTAAAATTAGTATTACGATTCTGGATGTCCATTAAAATCATTATTAAATAACATTATTAAAGTCACCCACATTGTGGCGATTTTATCTGACGAACTTGTTAGTGGATCAGAATGTATGAATTGGCAAATTCGAGATTGATGTAGGATTGATCAGTTGGCCGCAACTGGTTGACATTCGCGATCGAGTTTGACCGGGTATTCATTCTGTGCCTTATTTACCAGCAGAGTTATCGATCGACGAAATTCCAAAACGCTGTCGTCGCATTTTTATTATCAAACTGTTGCTTCATTGAGGCGTGAAGAGTATAAATTAGCTGTATCCGTGAATATTTATGATTATAATTATAATATCGGATATGATTACTTGAAAGGTGAGGCATCAGTTACAGAGTTCTATATATTCATAAGAGTAACGTGTTGCTTTTACCTAAAGTATGCCGACAATTAATTTCCTGTTGGTTGTTTTTCTATTAGCTAATTTCGATTTCCATTTTCCATCGATTGGTCTATTGTCTAAAAAGGGTTTAGTAACTCTTTAATATGATATAGTTGTTAGGTCAAACATGGCGGTCAAACACATAGCGTTTGTGCTACTCTTATAAATATAGAGCTCTAATCGACAACACTGCTGATAGACCGAATTACGTTGAATTTACTCCGAGGAAGAAAAACGAAGTAGATTGATATTTGCGTCAAACACGTGGGCGTGTATTCTTCCGGCGATTTGTCGGGAATCCGATGATCGCGCCGCGCTGGTAGCCGCGATCATCGTTCGATACAACGTGAATTAGAAGCCTTTGCCGAGCAGTGGCGGTTACGTCAGCCGGCATCGCGATAAACGAATGCACTTCTCGCGATATGTGTGCTCGCACGAGGATGGGGGAGCTCGTATGGAGAGCCGGCGGCTTTCGGCTGGGACTGTACGTGCACCAGAACAGAATGTGGCACTTACATATTGCCGGTGCATCGCATATGTGCGCACGTGAATATGTGATGGCTCTCGCAAGATGGCCGACTTATAACTCATAAAGTCGGTCGGTCCCGACTGTGCGCTAAGCGTCGACCGCCGACCCGCGATCGATGGATGCCTTCGAGATCAGCCAGCGTCATCGTTTCCCGTTGCGCGCGGCGACCAGCGTGGGTTGACGCTCTCGAGAATTCCCTACGGTCCAGAATTCTCAAGTCCGCTTTAACTCTCTCTCTCTCTCTCTGTCCCTCTTACACACATACAGCACCTTAGACGCGAATTATTTGCTTGACGAAAATAGTTTTCGATATGCGTATCTCGAAACTTTGATTGTAATATGAACGAAGGATGGAATGCTGACATACAGAATGCTGATAGAATCACAAATTAATTTATTCATTTCGATCCAGTGATTTTGACGATAGTTGTAACAGTGTACGAATATATTCTTATTAAGATTCTTAATGAATAATCCAATGCTGTATAGACATTTCCAGAGAAGTGAAATGATATGTGTAAATAATGTAAAATTTGTTACAATCTTATGTTTACGAACAAAGGCCGAGGTGAAAAGTTTCCACTCGTTTCTCACCGTCGCGTCTTCCAACTGGTCGCCACCTACGTGCAGGTGACGAGGAACAAAAGCCGGGATATTTTACGGTACTACGTATATCGTTGCGATTGATACAAAAAAAAATATTCGCGTAATTTATCATGTAAAAGATATTAAAGTATCATCTTAGCAGTGACGCATTAGACAACGACAAAAAAGGGAAGGACGACACTTCTTAGAAGAATCTCATTCGAATCTCGCCTTGACGGTCTGACAAACAAATATGTTGCGTATTTGCTTCTCTCTGAGAGTAATACGCTGCCATATCATATCGCGTTTATTCTGTGATGAAATAAATACTCTACAAGAGTATATTAACGTCTAGGAATACCCATCACAAGATTATATTGATCACATTCACTTCTTTATACTAGAAGTCGACTTATGTTCACACAGAAAGAAACGATTTTGCTGAAGTATCTAAAAACTTATACAGATCTGAACTTTCAGATTAGTCTAGTTATAGCTAGTTGCTAGAATGTCTAAAGTTTTGTAAGGGGAATTTTCTGCGTAATTATTTTGATGATCCAACAAAATTATTTTTGGATCTGTATATATCTATATTTTTAAATACTTTATTAAAATCGTTCTTCCTAAGCATGATCTATTGTACATTCCATATCCTATGTTTTCAAACTTCTGTTATGATCCGTCCTATCAAATATTAGATCAATTCTCTCTGTCAGACTTTCCGTTCAGTTAATCGCTCTATTTCATGGCGCCGTGATATTAATGCGATACAACGAGGGCACAAAAAAGGTGTGTGTACCAGCAGTGTCGTACAATCGTCATGCTGAACGAGCGGGGGAGCAATAATCTGGCGTGAAGAAAAGCAGAAAACTCACCTATGTGCGCCGAGTAGAAGAGTGAGAGAGAGAGATATGGGGTACTTGAGTAGGATTGGAGGGTGGGGTCCGATGAGAGGTGAGGAGGGAGGATACCGCGATGCCTCTGTGAACCCATTAATCATTCCACCCGGATAAAAGGTAGTAAAGATGAAAAGAGAAGACGGACAGTCGGACGGACAACGGGCAGGCACGCAGCACAGACGCTGGAAGGAGCAGATAGAAGAAAGAGGGAGAACACGACTCCTTTCCTCTTTCTCCGTTCGCTTCCTCTCTCGCGAGCGTGAGCGCGAGCACGCAGGATCATTTTTTATTTTTGTCCTTTTCGAAATTCGTCGGACGCCTCGCCATTGTCAGGGCCCGCGGAGACTCTCGAGAGACAGGGCCTCTTCCCCGGGGCCCCCGGGCGTCGTTCCGTCGCACGGGGCCAGATTCATTAACTGATAGCACACGATTCCTTCCCCCCCCCCTCCCCCCGGCTCGATTACGTTTTTTAACGATATCCGTCCGCAGCGCTGAGTCGGAAGAATGATCATCGAATCCCACCCGTCGGGCGAGAAAATCCGCTCCGTGTTCAAAATCGGCTCGAACCGACCGATCGACGGGGCCATCTCTTTCTCACCGCGTACAGATAGTCGTTCAATTTAAGCGAGGCTTTAAAAAGTAATCGACGTTATAGCGGATGATTATCTACTTGAAAAGACACACACGTGTTCCAAGAGGAAAGGAAAAGAATTCTGGAGCCCGCGAACTCACCAAGCAGTTGTTTCTAAATCTCTAGCTCGTCATATACTACAAATCTCTTTAAAAAAAAGAACTCTTTGGCGTAAAAAGATTCAGTTTCGAAAAAAGCGAACCTTCTTTTAGTCTCTGAGAAGACGGTTCGGCCGCTGCGAACCCTCCCTCGTTAAGAGACGCGGGATTCAAAAAGCCAGCTAACTCGACTGCTATTCAACGAATCTGTCGTATCTACTGGCCGGGTTTAATTCGAGACGTTGGTAGCAAGGAATGGAACAGCGAATCGATGGTATTAAAAAGAGGGGAGCGACGGGGGGATTTGGATCAGCCTGGTTACGAGCTTTTATGTGCCTCGCTCGGGCATATATATGTATATATGAGTTAGGTATGATGGTCCCCGAGGACGAATCGTTGCGAGGTCGAAATCGGAGCTTCCTCCTTGAATGCGGACAAAGAGTCCCCCTTCTTGGTTGACGAGAGGCGTTAAGGATCTCTGGTGGTCGAATCCAGTCGTTGAATCGAGAATTTGTAATGTATTTCGACGAAATTTATGCAAGTAGAAAACGAGAAAAGAGGAAGAAAAGGAAAATAGTGCTATAGAGGAATACGAGTTACCTTTTGCTGTCGCCTTAGACTTTTATTCTTATTCTTAGAGCTTTCCAAATGATTTACGTTGCGGATGGTAATGTTTTTCACAATTTCCTGTTTTATCAGATATTCACGATAATGCGCGAAATGTATATCTCGCACTCGGGCGAGAATATTTTCTGCTAAGCAGAATGAAAGAAGAAGAAGAAGAAGGTGCAGAGAAAGATGGACGAATCTTGCGAGACGATAATCGTCGCTGAATTCCCTCGGTGCGACGAGATCGTGAAACGTTTTATGAAAGCTTTTATGAAAGGCTTTACGAGCCACGGACCGAACTGGGGCCCCGAGTTCGCTTCTGCTACACACGTGCTGTCACGGCGACGAGCCCCCCTGAAACCCCGCGGGGCCCTATTCTTGTCCTCCACCTCTCTTTATCTTTCCCTCTTTTACGCGGCTCCACAACGAGAGAGTCGCGTTTTCTCTATCGATCCTCGAAAGTGCCTCGTTTTTCATCATCATCATATCCGTCGTCAATACCTCGTCTCTCCCTTGATCGCGTCCTTCTCTTCTTTTCTCGTTTTCCGTTTTTTTTTTTCCTCGCACTCTTCTCGTTCATCCTCGGATATATTTCATAGCCGGTATTTTCCTCGGCTGAAATTTTTTCGCGACGTCGAAGAGTAAAGCTTAGATTAACGTTCTGCGAGAGCACTGGAATGCCGATGTCATTTGCATAAGAAAACGACCGAATCGATGGTTGTTTAAATGTTCATCTTCTCCACGATTAATTTCCATTGAAAACTTGAATTTTTTTTTTTCACCATCATTCGTACAACTATCTTGTAGTCCGTGCGACGTTGATGTCCGCTTCCGGGTCAATTGGATCTCCTCAGCTTTTTTGTTCTCCAATTAAGTTCTGAGTCAGAGAGCGGTGGCAAGAGGGGGACGTTCTATTGACGTTGGACGCGGTACAGTCCTTGCAGTAGCCTGCATTCGCGACGATTCTATGTATCGCTCGAACTTCTGTCTCTTTTTTTTTTGACAACGATCGGCATCATCGCAATTGGAATCGTTAACGAGCCTGTCTGCGTCATGAATCGATTATTTGCGAAGATTCAGAATTTTTCTCCGCGATTATAAATTGACGTATCGATGAACTTTAACACGGAGGCATCGACGAATAGGGAAGCATAGAACGGTAATCAAGTTAAACCGCCGATTATGAGCAGTTATTATCCGCGAGACTGGATGTTCTTGCGAAATCATCTCGGATCGTCGCCGATAAAGTCGAGTTAAAGTCGATAAGTTATTGTGATACGGGATATTTATGCAATAATATTTTTTCATCTTCAAATCATTTGTTGTATAAATATGATTTCTTTCCTGACATATAATAGATGTAAAAATAAAATTTTAGGTTTTAATATTTCGAGGATCCATTAAGAAAAATTTCTGGACTTGTTTGATTCATGGAAATTTTATATTTACTATTATATTTATCCCATAATATTGTACGTTAATCTTTTTTTTACAACAATAATATAATAATAAAAGTGAAAAGAGAAATGTCATTTAAATAATAAATCAATAATTTTTTCTTATTTATAAAATTTTACAAAATGCTCTTAACAAAAATTTTCTTTACAAGTTTTGTGTGTAAACTTATATTTTTCTTTTGTATTTAAATCACAAATAGAATTGTAATATTATTCCAATATCTAACTTTGATTATAGTTGGTTTTTATTCATATTTAGTTGATTTATTCGTATAGCGATCTTATTTCTCACTTATCATTGCTTATATTTTCTATTTTTTGCTCGATTCTTGCCAGAACAAAGTTGTTCACGACGTTACGGACAGAAAACGATTTGAAAAGAAACGTCATTTCTCAGAAAAAAATGAAAGAATGTTCATTTCTATCAACATGAATCTTTATTTAATCTTGATTTAACTTATTTTTTATTTCTTTCTAGTTCTAAGAATTAGAAAAGGATAAAGAATAAATAAAACCAAAGTTCAAATCAATCTACACTAGTATTATAAAAATGAGCATTATATTTGATTTTTGTGGGAAACCCTTCAGTGGAAAACGTGATGAATTTGCGGTTTTATTCCTTGGTAAAACTAACATCACGATCAAACAGAAAAATTAGATTAGGATATTATACATCTTCTATGAAATCCTTTCCCATTCTCGTTCATTCTCCGCGAGCGTTCTCTCCTGCTTATTCTTTTTCCTCTACTCCTTGCGGCATCTTGTTTATTTTGCCCGTCAGTTCGCTGACACTTGGACATTCGTTTAAATTTAGAATTCAATAGGTTCCTTTTACCGACCGTACTTTCGTGCCTTAACGGATTCCCCGCTCGCCGAAGATTATTTGTTTAATTCCAGCTCTGCGTCGATCTCTCGCCGTTTCCCGTGTTTCTCGTCCTCGTCCAACGACTGTCAACCCGGAACTCGCTTCTTCTTATGCCATTGCTGTTTAACGCGTAACTATCTCGAGTACGTTCCTCTTTCTTTCTTATAGACACTCCGAACAAACCGACGACAAACACCGTACAACATTACGCTTTTCAACGGTATCTTAATTATCATTCTCTTATCGGCGATCTTTAATAAATAAATTATTCAACGCACACATTTCACTGTTTCAATTATAAATATGCATGGAATTGTAAAATAATACTATAAATATATGAAATAGGTATTTGACTCAGTAAACAGAAACATATTGTATTTGTAGCTTAGAGTATTTTCAATTTATTCTTTATGCGGATCAATATCGCGAAGAATATTAAATACGAAATGTACCGAACAATATGCGTTGTAATTAATAATATTTAATAAACTGTTTGTTACACGCTGTGAACAAAATTCGATGCGCAGTTAAAAATATATTTCATACATGCAGTTATAGAAGCATCCTTGACCGACTTGTTTCTCATTGGTTCTATAATTCTCGTAGTCCTATATGATTTAATATTAATTAAATAAAATAATCAAACTTGGCGTATATATATTTTTATATTATTCTAATACCAAATTCTAATTATTAAAATATCAAATTAATATTATTTGATCACACTAGAAATTATATTTATTTTCATCAAAATTTATTTAACCAAATATGTTGTTAATTTAATTACGATTACTTTTTCCGTGGAGATAATTAAAAATTGTGCCACATAAACTCGATAAAATGTTCGCGACATTTTTAGCATAAGCGTTAAGTGCTTTTATTTACGTCCTCTTTTTCGAAACGTTACCTTCCTCGACTGTATTACCCGAAGACGCGAAGAATATCGGGGTGTAAGTGCATCGATCGCTTTATTACTTTATTTCTCCGCGCATCTACTCACGCCGTGCCGGCGAGGTGCGACTTTTACGGCCGTTTCTTTGTGCCATCCTCGCCGACGCAGCGCCGGCGACAAGTAGTTCTCGTCGAATCAATGGGATCCAGCGGACACTTCGTCGTCTCACCGCATCCTTGATAATTTTATCTTTACGAGTACCGGTTTCGCACGCGCATATATATTCCCGAGATTAGCCTCCGTTATACTCGGACTTGAGAGAAACTCCGTATTTGTGTGAAAATCCGCTTTTCTCTTATGAGACCGCGATTTTACATATTTTTTTACTCAATGTAAACGTTTTCACTAAAAAGAAATATTTGATTGCTCTCACTTTTATGAATCGATATAAATAATCCTCTAAAATTGACGCGAGTCTGTTGTGATTACATTCAATTTATGTTACATTTGCAAGTTTGAATTATTGTTATTAAAATAAACTAATTGTATTTATAGATACACGTGTTTTTATACGAGTCATTTATGTCATTTTCTTCGAAATTAATTAGTGCCTTTTAGTCAACATAAATTAAATGGGTCTCACAGACTTAACGTCAGTAACTATGTTACAGATTTTGACGTCAGCTCGGGAGGATTAATATGATTAGTCATCGCTGAGAAATTTACATATTTTAATTTTGAAGAACATATATTATTTGGCATTCTAATAATTTTTAAAACGCAAATAACATAGCCATTTATTTTATTATAATATTGTATGTACGCGATTCGTATTTTTAATTTTTCTGAAATTATCGATTGTATGTAAAAATTATTATTTCAAAGATGACTAAAAGTAGATTCCTGTTTTGTCCCCTTATTCGCAGCACTTCTTTGCACTCCTCACTCGCGGTGTCAATAATCAAATGAAAAGGGTGGATCTTCCATTAGTATTTCCACGGAGACTCCACGAGCTCGATTAATTTTTCAAACACTCCCATCTCTCAGCTTTGTCGATGCGTGCACTAAGATAGGGAAAGCCAGAGAAAGAAAAAGAGAGGGAGAGAGAAAGAAGAGGTGCATCGTGGTCGAGAAGGCCCATTAGGCCTCACGGGCGCTGAGACCCCGTGAGCCCCTTGTCAGTCTCCGAAAACCAGAAAGTCAGCTTGTCAAATTAATCACGGATGACCAATCCATCAGGAGGCATTCCTAGCCGAGGAGGATCTCCTTCGTCGTTGCTGTTGTCGTCGTCGTCGTCATCGTCTTCGTCGTGGCTGTCGTCTTCTTTCTTTTCACGATCAACGTGACGTTGCTCTCTTCGCTTCTCCGATTGGTTTCACAAACTCTCAAATCGGTTTTATTCGTGACAATTAAAAATGCTTATTAATTAACTCTGAGCGTACGTATTAAGTACATTTGCAATTATACGAGTTCAAACTGACCTTAATTATCCACGCAACAATCCAGATTGGACGAATCGTGAACACGACGAAAAAAAAAAAGCAGAGGTAAAGTACATTTGTCTTTGAGAAACCCGTGACGAGACTGCTCGAGGACACGAGAGGGCGTCGATAACCCTTCGCACCCTTTGCGTTGGATATTGCTTTGATTTTAGAGCATCTTGAGAGAAGTTCCGCTCGTGAAAAGACTGTGACGAATAAACGAGAAAATAAGAGCAGATTATCTCGTGGGAGTACGGATACCCGAAAACACATGGCCGGTACAGTCCAAGAAAGAAACGCCATCGGCCCTGCATTTCAGATTTGTTCCAGCATGCATTCTCTCAAGAACGTGTGGATCTCTTTTTCTTCTTTTTGCTTTTTTTGTTTGTTTCTCTGTCAATCAATTCGTTCATCTCACCGATATTTGTTTGGCAATCGTGCAATAGCTCGTCGCGCCTCTGCCAAGTATTTATTACAGCCAATTGCCAAATTAACGGCCTACAAGTCGACTTTAGCATCGATCGAACGAATTGGAGATCGTTTATATTTAAATCAATGCCTCCCCGTTCAACATAGTCATCGTTATTCTCTTAATAGCCTCGAATCATCGACTGTTTCTTGCTATTTTGATTATCATCTGTTGCTTAAATTTCTTTAAATCTCAAATAAAACGGTATATATGGATTTAAACTTTTTATCCTTTTTATACGTAATTAATAATAAGATAAAATGAAATATAAGAGAATTTTTTCACAATGGGCACAAACACATAAGTATAGCAAGCAAAATATTTGCCGACTCTTACGAAGGGTTTAGAGAGAAATCGCATTGCTCCAGGGCGATTTTGCCAAATAAAGGGTTAAGGGCCGAATCTCAGGAGCCTTTTATCCCCGAGCCCGATTCGTTGGATGATGCAGAAAGAAAAAACCCGCGAAAGTCAGTTTGTCCAACCTAATACAGTGTCTGTGATATTGGTGATCTTAATGAACCTCTCTCTCTCTGTATGTAACATATTATACAATATTGTCACATTTTTCAAATTATCAAGTACTATTACGTCTGCAATTACTATTACATTTTGTATTATTGCGAGAATTTGCAGAATTTGAGGAGACTTGTCCCAAAGCACCCAATACATGACGCGCTTCCTTTCTTTCTCTCTCCTTCCTCCTCCATTCTCTTTTTTTTTTTTTTTTTTAGTTAATTTCAAAGATTGCAGATTTTCCGCGGGATTGTACATTCCCTCGTTAAATACGTTAAACGGGATCTAGACGCGAGTCGCGAAAGGTCGGAAGTGAGAAACCATTAAAGACACGCCGGTTAAATATGACGGACGTAGCGCCAATTACGTGCGACGTGTCCTACTTTACATTGATGACAAGGAGGAACGTTGCGATCTTTATATTCAACAAGAATCTTTCTCATGTGTAAATACAGGGAAATGAAGAGAACGTTAAAAGAGCATTTTCAAGCTTGCGTACTTTATGAAAACATCTCTCGTGGACAATTTTCTAATGTGTGTAATACAGAGGGACGAGAGAAAAGAACTTGCAGAAAACATGATCGTCTAATCTTAATATTTAAATTTTGCTGCTGAACGAAGCTCCACGGCATCAGTCAGAAAACGAGGTTTCGCGATCGAGAAGGCGATGAAGATGGAATTTATGAAGAACGAGAGAGAGAGAGAGAGAGAGAAAGAGAAATGAAGAAAGAGAGAATGAGAAGGAGAGAATGGCAGCATATAACCGATTCTCGAACTCATAAATTTTAAATTATGTCAAGCAAAAAGAAAGGACGCGCGATGGGACCCGACCTCGGGTAAAATAAGAGGAACGCGTGGAGTACTCCTTTCTCCCCGCTGTGGCCCCCGGTTGCTCTAGAAAAAGACAGAGAGGGACAAACTCACCTTTGTAGACGCGAATAAAAATGAGAAATTATTTTCATACAATATAAGTGGAACTATTCTTTGCATTTTTATTTATCCTATGTTCTTTCGACGTTTTTGAAGTACAGCGTCGAGAAATAGTGAAGTTAATATGAAGAAACGTAAAAATATAATAAAATCCGTTATTCTTCTTTCTCTCTCTTAAAGATGCACGTAATCAAGCAGCAAAGCAGCAATGCATCACGATACCATCAGGCAGCAACGATTAATTCCGGCTGATTTGCATATGTGTTGGACAATCAGAGAAGGTATTTCCTTCTCGTCTCATCCGTCCAAACGAGAGAGAAAATCGTAAACTCAGAGCACGGGCAAAAACGGCGAGACTAAAGGCCACTGTCAGGGAATTATTAGGGTTTCTACATCGTAAGGCCCCGCTGGCAGCACAGACGGTCGGCGATGGTGGGGAGGAAGGGCTCATTGCCTCGACACGTTTTCCATACGCGAAATCGCTTTATGGGGGTCGCTATACGAAATTTCAGAGGGCCCCATTACCGCGCGTCGGGAGGGGCCCCGTCGAGTCGAATTTCCGGCATTAATTCGACATTATGCGATATTCAAATCTGTGCCGTGGAATTTTTTCAGTCTAACGAGATTCTGCTCCGCTTCCCCCTCCGCTTGAGCCTCAACCTCTTGTTCCCTTGTCGATGCGCGGAGATTCGAGCTCGCTCCATTATAGAAAATTGCGGAATGTGCTGGAGTGTCATTTTCTTTTTATTGTCATGATAATTCCCCGCTGACCGTTCGGAGATCGTGTGCGCGACAAAGCACATGTCTGCGCATATCGATTGGGACAATCATATTTGATATATACGTATACTATTACAGTTAATTTTTTATTTTTATTTTTTCATAACACGCGGAGATTGCATTCGATGTTATTTAAAAGGACACAAACGTTGACAGTGTTATAATTTCCTACTCACTAATTAATTGTTATGTACATCATGCGTTATATTAAATTTATATTGTTGGAATGGAAAATAACATTGATGTATAACAGTATACTATTAGTTTGTGTTTTGCGAGAACGTGGTAAACAAAGGATATCTTAGATATGAAGCAATGAATAGTTTTTGAGCTATTATGCGTGTACCAAAGGTTCTCTGTGAGCATAAATTTTACCCCTTTCATACACCACCGTTCAAAACCCATTATTGAGTCGTAATCTTTTGTTCATTGCATTTTAAACTTCATAATGTGTGAAAATTAATTTCATTTTACCGGAACCCCATACAATTAATGTAGAGTGTTCTTTAGAAATCCACGGTTTAACCGGTTCAATACAAAAGGGGTCGATCGAAATCTTAATTATTGGATCGAAATCTTAATTATTGGATAAATTTTCACAATAAATACCTCCCCGATGTATGTTTCTCACGTATGGAGAATTATCTCATTGCACTCTTCGTCGAATCAGGCGCGAATGAACAGCGATCGGACGACGGAGGCTGACCGCGCGTGAGGACCGCCGAGTAGCGCGCGCGGCGTTCCTTTGTTCGCGGCCAGTTTCATTTTTCGAGTATGGAGGATAATTAATCTTGGGTGGGCATAAAAGGGTTTTCGGGTTCGGCCACGAGAAAAAATGAGCGCAGCTCTGGCGTTCGGCCGTGGCCAGTTCCCCCCCCCCCCCCCCTCGCTACCCGCGTCTCTTCTCCTTCAGGCCCCACACTCCCCTCAGGTGGACTCCTGCCCCCGCGCTTATATATATTCTCCCTTTCCTTTCCGTCTTAACATTTCTCCTCATCTTTCTCCTTCTCCTTGATCTCTTTTTCCATCCTCGCTCTTTTCTCTCTCGTTTATCCACTTAGTTGCCTCCCACACGTAGCACCGCGGGATTCTAAAATCATCTCGTCTCCGATACTCGATGTCCAACCACCCTCCTGCCGCCCTCTCTTTCCCTTTTTTTTTCCCGGAATTTGAGTCAATAAAAAATCGCTTGGAACAAAGAAACGAACGGCCGCCAATTTCTCACCGGATAATGCCTCGGCCCATCGGTCCCGGGGAGAAGGCTAATCACGACTGGGCATCTCGACTTCTGTTAGGTGTTAAAAATGGACCCCGCGGGGCCCTGCGTTCTTTATCTCGCGGCTGGACCGTGCAGATCCCCCAATCCGCTCGTCCCCGAGACGTTAAATATTAAAATTTGGAAACGTTACACCCGGTTGCGCCCACATGAGATTCCCGCTTTCGAGCAGGAGCGAAGGCAGTTGCGATAAAATATCAGAATGACGCGCATCAATTTCCGTTCGTGTTCGTGGTGGTTCGTGATAAATCTGAATATATCTTACCCGTTTCGCGATATAAATCGCCGCCTCGAGTATTCCCCGAAAGTTGATTCGTCGAATTTGTTAACTCTCGTTTTGCTTTTGCACATAATATATCCAGTCGATTCCCTCATTCTCGAGGAAGGCGCGAGATTGGCTCGAGTCGAGAGCTCTCTAATGACGTGGATGCATTCACTGCGGTCGATATATCGTTCGCGATTACGATGAGCCGAAGGAATCGGCGATTTATCATGGAGATACGTGCGCAAACTCGGCTTTCCCTTAGAATTCTCCTCGATTAGGCACATCGACCGCTCGATGGATCGTCTGCAATATCCGTTGCTTGATTTGGAATTCACGTTCCTTACGAACGGGCAGCTTACTTCCGTTAACGATTCCGACTTGGACGGCGAGCCCAACCACGTATGTAGTTAGGCACGCGTAACGCGAGGCTCTGAACGCGCCCGTGTTTCGTTACACGACGACGAAGCGCTCGAAATTCGATTCTGGCGAGAAACAAGAAAGCCGAAGCCGTCGGCCTGCCGGTAATCTCACTTTCGTGTTTGGAATACCGAATTTACGTAACGCGGTGCGTCACGCGCGCGGGAGGGATCGGGTTGGAAATCGCGTGATTGAGTAATATTTCATCGACTATTATTTCATTTTAATTTTCTAGGGATGGCATTGTCTTGTCATTAAAAAAAAACTGTTCTTTTTTTAATTCATTGTACTCGAAAATATCTTGTACGGTCTCTATTCTGTAATTCTTCATGACAATGTCGGTATCGTTACATTGTCATTACGCAAATTATATATAATGATATCGATACTGTCGTGTTAAAAATTTAAGTGAAGAATTTGTCGATATATTTAGTACTACACATACATTTCCACGTCTTCAATTCTTAAACGTATACTAATCTCGAATTTATCACGAATCTATCCTGAATTTAATTTTAAATTGAACGTTGCAAATATGTAAGTTCCTAGAAGGCGTCAGTTCGTTTATCCGTTTGCAAGATTTGTTAGAAATGATTTTTACAAATTCTTATTAATAAATCCCAAGCCTTAGCTCCACCGAGACAAAATGTAGAAAGTGAAATCAGTACGGATCAGTTAATCAAAAATTAATTTCAATAAGATTCTTCCAATAGTTACTGCAGAGAACCAATTTATTTTATATTGTATCTGTCCGTAATTTAAATTTGCGGACTTCTCATCACGCACTTCGAGATGCTGTCGTATTATTTGATCCGTTCACGATGTTCTCACGCGGAAATTCGAGAATAACTACGGCGGAAGAACAGCTTTCGCAGGAAACCGGCGAAAACGATTACTCAGATTTCTTGACGAAAGGAGTGTCTTCGTGTTTCGCTTTGCTCCTCAGTGATGCAGCCACCTTTTACCGTATCCCTTCCGATTTTCCCCAGAAGAGCAAACTACCCGTTCACGCAGAGTTGAAAGAGGTGAAGGAAGAAGAAGAGAGTGTAACCCTCCAAGGCATGCCCAACCCCAGCGGGTCACGGAGAGAACGGCGTTTTACCAACTATTAACTCGCCTTTACCCCTGTTTCTTACCCTCGCGGTCTAGCTAAGGGATGCCAAAGGGAAGGGAACGGAGGGTCCGTCAGGCGCCGACGAGATAGAAACGAAATTGAAAAAAGGTGCGCGCGGAATCCCTTCGCGCATGTATTTCTTTCCCTACTCGAAGATCCACGCGTAATCTCCCGTTTTTTCTTCTCGCGCTATTTTCGTTCTCTCCCCCTCTGCAATATTTCTCTTTCCACTTTTCCGGACTCTCCGAGATGGACGCGTGCAGGTAACGGGCCAGATATACCTGCACGACTCCTCGAAGAGGGGACGGAACAGAAAGGAAAAAAAAAAACGCTAGATCTCTCTGGGGGTCACGCTCGATTTAATCCCTGAGAAAAATCGCGCGATTCCCCTCGCGCGGCAGAGCGCAGTTGATTTTGGGGGTTAACCGATTTCCCTGCGAAATTTGAAATCCAAGAACGCGTTTTTTACTACCGTTTTTCGATTTGACCTGAGCGATACACCCGTTTAAAGGCTTAAGTATCTCGTAAAAATGGGCTCGAGAATACAAGGCGAGGTCTTGGCTCCCCCTTCTCTATTTCTTTTTTTTTCGCGCAACTTCCGAGGTTAGAGGGTCGGATGTCAGTCGCCGTCTCTAATTTGAACATCGAGCGAATATATCCGAGTAATCTCTCTTGTTCAGTTTATATTGTTCAATTTCTGGATGAAGATTTTGACAGATATATATTCCATAATTATACTGTGATAATGTAGACTTTTGAAATCAGAAACTTTGATACTGAAATTATTTTTTCTTTCTAATAACCGATTTTTTCTCCCTGTACCTCTTTCTGTCTGCTTTTATTTTACGAACTTTAATGCTTAAATCTTTTCACGAGTAATTGATTTATTTTCATTCCTGCATCGCAGCTTATTGTGTTTCGCACGGTGTTTTATAAACGAGGAATCTTGGAAAGATGACTCGCTGCAATACGTTTTTTTGCTGCGATTGTGTATCGATGGAGCATGACTCGCCGCTGTGTGAGACGATTTGGAGCAAAGACGAAAGGGAGAACGTCTCCGGAGGAAGCGAAACATAGGATCCCCGCGGCGCGGTACCTTCTCCAGACTGGGTCTTAAAAATCGAGTCAATTTAAGGACTCGGCCGCGAGCAAGATACAGAGAAACGCGTATATGCATGCGATTCTTCAAGAATCTCCCTCGCGAGGATGAGAATTCATTTAAGCCCGGAACGAACATCGGATCTTTTTGCGCTATTTATGACGGCCCTCCTGCGTTATACGTTTTTATTAATTATAATCCCTTATTAATCACGAGAACAAAATTCTACGTTTGACCACGATATTTGATATGGAACCGAAATTAATAATTTAAAATCTTAAAATGTTGCTATAATAATATAATAATAAATTAAACATTAGACCGTAATGTAAATACACTGCTACACAATTAAGTGACTTATTAATCTTAGTGCTTTAAACGATATTTCGGTGTGAATTTATTGTATATACATATATCCTTATATATATGTTGTGTAAAGTGCGATTCGAATTAATTTTCGGTCTCGAAATGCAATCTTTAATTAAAATTGCAAGGATAGTAATATCACAAATGAAATTAACAAAAGTAATGATGCTAATAAACATTTTACCAAATATATTTGCACAAATATTTTCCCACAATAGTGCTTCGTTTTTTCGCGGAAATCCATATTACGAGGGTTAGTCATTATTCATTGATTGACAAAAATCTTGTCGATAGTAAGCGAACCATCGTGATCAGAACATTTCATTCGTTTAACGAAAAAAGATGAGAAGCGCATAAAAGGATGAAAGATCTAACCGCGAGAAACGAGGCAGGATAAATTGAAAAAAAGAAGAGATTCAAGGGGTAATTTTAGTAGACGTCATCGATCTAACCTTCAGGAAAGGCGTTCCAAGGGGGTCCCAGAGTTTTATTTTCAATGAAAGAATTTTTAAGCCCTTTCCCAAATTTAAGTCTACTCCTATCATGCTCGTCTCTCGTTTTCCTTATTCCTCATCTATTCTCAGGGTTTACTTGCGCGAATAAAACTCATCCTATCTACCTGATGTCTGCAGATTATATATATCCCCGCGGGGTGAAAATCCTGAAAACAAACTTTACTTGTATGCGATGGAATTATCGAGTCGTTTACGATTAGAATTTTATTTTTTTAACAGTTTATATATTTTTTTAATTAAAATTTTTTTAAACGTTTTTTAATGGCTTTTAAATTTTTTATAATATTTAGTTTTTATGTAAAGTAACCTATTAGGTTGTAATCATTTTATTTTGAAAGAAATTTCAACAAACTAAACTTGTTGAAAAATATGATCATATTATATGTATAAATATATATATTGTATGCAATAAAATTTATTTTATTACAAAAACTAAGAAGATTGATTGGTAAATGGAAGTTATTCAACATCGAATATTACGAATTTTTTGTATGCTCTTCCCCATATGTATAGAATAGTTGAGAGCAGATGTACCTGCAAGCAGTCGATTACGTGGCTTTTAGAATCGAGACGTCTCAATTTCACGACTTCGAACCCAAGAAAAAATTTCCCCCGCGGTTTCTCTCTTTTACTGCTTTGGACCAACCGCACATCCCCGTGGATTCACCGCCTCTTCCCAACTTATTATATCCATGGGCCAATCCGAAAGTCTATCACCCCTCTGTAAAGTCTTTCTGAAATTACGAAAGAAAGTAATCGCGCTAGAAATCAAAATACTGGCGAAGATCAGAACTCTACAATTTTTTGAATTTTTTTAAATATATAGGTACGTAAATATGACTTAAATTATTCAAAGCAGTGGCAATATTATTTTATTTCATTTTATTCCTTTTTCTTTTTGAAATAGTTCTGTACAAAGGAAACAGAAATGGACTAATAAGCCAAGCTTTAAGATTTTAAGATTTATCAAACGATTCCTATATGTACGTAGTTTTATTTTATGACAATCTAATAGTGAAACTGTCTTTTAACTGTTGACCTTTATACGTGCTATTTCCCAATCATTTATTTTGTATATTATTTTACATTTTTATTAGCATACTAAAAACGATCTTATTACAAGTCGGTACATTTGCGATTGCTACACATTTAAATTATAATATAATTGTAAGCAGTCAGCTTGGTTCATTTTTATTTCCTTTGTTTTAATCTATTCAGCCTTGAAATTATTTTTTATTGAAATAATACACGCGGAACAACAACCTCTCTAACAATAATTAAAAATGGTAATCGATTTAATAATCATGAATTGGTCCGAATGGGTCATTTCCGGCCGATAGCTTACAATTTTATAACGCTTCTTATCGAGACTTAAACATTTCTACAGCGCAAAGTTTTTGCGTTCGTTTAATTTAAAAGACTTATACGAGTCTCTTTTTATCGTGCAGATACGCATGAATTTCACTTGTCATTGTGAATTGTTATTCAATTGTTATTTAATAAATAACAGTCTATGAGTTTTTATCATTTTTATTTGATTCGTTTTGCAGTCAGCTTGGAAAACACATATCTATTAAAAATTCGATATAATATAAAGAGAGAAAGAGAGGCCAAAAAAATATATATTTAAATCAATAACAAAATACTAAAGAATATAATAAATAGAAAAGACATTATAATCGAAAAGACATCATAAACAATTATTACAGAAACAAAAGAAGCAATTGCTAAACAGACGTTTGGACCTCGCTTGGGCCATCCTCAATGTTAAAACGTATAAATTCAAATGTGATACCAATTAAATTAAAAAATAATATAATAAAATATCAATGTGAACCGACAAAAGTTATAAGTGTGTAATTTTTTAAATATAAAATTTATTCAAAACGTATACGTTTCGACCCTCGTTCGAGTCCTCTTCAGTACAAAAAAGATTAAATGTAAAAGTTTGTATATAAATAATAGCGTGTACACAAAATATAAACGTGGTAGTAATGTCCAAATTTAAGTCGAATCTTGTAATCATCTTTTTCACAATTATCTGTCAAACAGTTAATATCTTCTCTAATAACTTTCTTTTAAATTCCATTAAACTGAATAATGGAACAGTATAATGGAACTTGTACAATCTATTATAGTGTTATTTATTGAATAACAGCCTAATCTTGACGATTATTAAATCTAACAATTTGAAGATTCGACTTAAATTTGGACACTATACTATCACGTTATTATATTTTGTACGCGCTATTATTATATGCAAACTTTTATATTTAACAACATAGAAATAATAAAGGCTAAGAGCCAGTAATCCTTTACAATTTATCTTTTCTACTATTCATAACAGAATTAAATTTCATATTAACAATATTATCATGTCTAATAATAATAACACTTTTAAAAAAAAAATGTTTACTATTCCGTTTGTTAACTCGATTTCTGAAAAATTTAAACTATTGCTAATATGTTCAATTGCAAACTTGCTTACACCATACCTAACACATTAGGGAATTTCATAAAGAAAGGAAAAGATAAGTTGGAACATACACACAATCAAAATGTAGTCTACAAAATATCATGTGAGAATTGTGATGCAAGTTACGTAGGGCAAACAAAAAGACAGCTAAAAACTAGACTACATGAGCAGATATCAATAAAAGTTCAAAATCTCCATCAGTTATTTCAAACCACCGTATGGAAATGAATCACAACTTTAAATGGGATAAAATTGAAATATTAGATATAGAACCTTCTTATAAAAAAAGATTGGTATCTGAGATGGTCCATATAAACAAAAAAAAAATGTATGAACAGACAAAACGATACAAAGTCATTGCCCGAAATGTATTCGAATATGATACATTCCCTTTCGCCTTCCTAAATTGTTTTCCTTTCCCCTCTCGACACTCTATGCTACCATCGTGTTATTTCCTTCTTCACATTACGTTATCTGACATCACATAAATCAGTTTTATTCCTGCAAAGTAGCTTAAATTTTAACAATAAGATATATGATATTGGTTTCTTCGTTTTTTAATTAAAGGACGCTCAGCATTTTATTATTATTGACAAGGAACATTTTATATTCATATATTTTGTTAACTTGGATTTAATAAGTACTTATCTCTTTTTGACTATTAGAATGTAACTTTTTTGCTACCTTTTTACTCTATTGACTAGAAATATAAAATGAAGAATACGAACTCATTTATCACCACACACATTAGGATATCTTGAATTAATTATTGACTCAGATTTTAATTTTATCAATTATTATAAATTTTAATGATATCAATTTTTGTAACATTGAAAATGACCCGATCGGAGTCGAAACGTATATTTATGTAATTTATGTAATTATTATATTGTATCATATATGTATATTATGTAATTATTATATTATTTGAATTATAACCGTTACATTTACTGGCTCTTATTATTTCTATGTTGTTTTATATTTACAAAGCCTTATAATTATATTACTTTTATATTTAATCTTTTTTATACTGAAGAGGACCCGAACGAGGATCGAAACGTATACGTTATTCATTTTGAATAAATTTTATATATAAAAAAAATACACACTTATAACTTGTGTATTAGGCTCACATTAGAATTTTATTATATTATTTTTGGATTTATTCATATGAGCCTATTGATTATCTTGCTTTTTATATCTATTAAAGTTAGCTGCGATAGGAAGCCAAAGTTAACTATTTTATGGATCGCTCGAGATATTCCATTGCTCTCGTTAAATCTCACGAAGAATCATAAGTATGTTAATAACGTTAATACGTCAACATTCAGATAGCTCTTTTTTTCTCACTTCTTAGTTAGCTCCAATAATACGCACCTTGGATTTCTCGAGAAAGAAGTCGTACATCATTATTGAAAAACGGCTTCGTCATCGATTACGAAACCATTGAATTCACGTACTGATTCTACGTTTTTGCAATTTCTTTCAAATTTATCATCTCTCTTTCGAATATTTATTAAAAAATCTTCTGTCTCTTGATAAATGGCTTAACAAAAATTTCTTTCCTTCTTCTTGTAGGAAAAATAAAGATAAAGGAGGAGAAGGACGCCTCGTCGATGGCGCCAGGAAGTCCACCTACGCCTCCGCATACCCCACAAAGTCCACAACGTGCGATCCCGTCTCTTAGCAATTTATCGCAATCCTGTCAAACGTCAAACGCAAACTCACCGAATTTGCAGCAGCAACAGCAATCGCAACAGCACCAATTGCAGGAGCAACAACAGCAGCAACAACATCCCGTACATGCCATGACTAATTCACCGTTGAGTCAAATACTGGTGCAGAATCCGGCATTGGCACAATTGCTGCAACAGAATCCAGCGATCTTGTCGCAGAATCCTCAGTTAGCGCAGCTGCTACAGCAGAATTTGCAGGCCCAGATGGGCAGCGTGCTCTTTCAAAATGTCAGGCGAGAAGAGTCCGACGATTCTAGGGTAAGTTTTCCCTTCGAGAAAACGCTGAAGGAAAAGTCTTGCTGCATCAATCGGAATTCTGGTAAATCCAATCAGAAAGATACAAATCGTACTCATCTATCGAATATTATAATCGAAATAACTAGAAATTCAATTACGATATCAGAATTCTTGTTATTGATACAACCAGAACTTTTTGTCACTATAATAATAATTATTTGACTCTGGTTTCGTCCCAGGGTTCATTACACTTCAGCCGATGTGGTAGACTATAATCTCGAGCACGAAAATGTCATTTAACGCTTGAAACAGCAACTTTCACAATCGTACGATTCTAAAGATCGTTATTACGAAGAATTCGACAAAGGCGCAAATGTCAACAATTATCGAGCGTATTAAAGATTTCAAGTAGCATTGAATCGTCGCTGAGTATTTCATCAAAAGTCAGACTACCGCGGGCTATATCCAAAAACAATACGTGATGACTCATCCGACTCGCTGTCGGATCATAAAGTTACCAACGGGAGCTGTGTGAGCTAAGTGTGCTAGAATAATTCAGCGCTTCTTAGAATCGTAAGCGACGAACAATCGGTTATGATACGTCGTAATAAAAGTCGATAGAGACTGCCGCCTGGTGATCATTCGCTCGTTGAATATCTTGGAGTTTTCTGTTTTTCATCGAATTGTTTTTTATTTATTTTCACGACTCGCTTTCTCAAAAAATTCCGTATTCTCGATAGATAAAAGTACAAAATACTTCACACAATAAAATTATAATATATACACGTTTTGCACTCGATGAATTTGGAGCTCTATGTTATAAAATTCATTTTATATATCCAAGCATATCTCTCATAAGACAAGAATATTTTTATTTAAAAAATATATCTTGTTTATTATCGAAATTAGGAGAAACAAATTTTGACAATAGAAAATTTAACATTATTGCGTTATTATTACATTATGATTAATACGATTTCGCAGTACAAGTGTCTACATATGTTAGAATACCAAAGAGAGGAGACACGAAACCGTACGGACGATCCAGCTATGGGATCGCTGCCGTGGAATCCCATACAGGGAGAATTGAAATTATTCCCCCGATTTTTGTCGTGTCGTTTACATTATTTTCGCCTTTGAATATTAATGGGCATATGCTCTCCGGCGTTATGGCACAAGAAGTAACAACGGCGTATAATACTCGAGTCTTAACGTTATTCTATTGTTTGCAAATCAGCTCTATTGTTTTCTCATATACCTCTATACTCTCTCGCGCACCCCTCGCTTCGCCTCTCTCCTTGCTTCTACTCTTTTTCGTCCTTCCCCTCCTTCTCCTCCTCCACCCTTTCCTTCATCGGCGGTGTCCCCCCCCCTCTCTTCTTTCCTCTTGTATCGTCCTCTTTCTTTCTCTTATCGTTACCCATGCTCTCTTCCCTCTCTCTCTTCTTCTTTCTCGTCGCCACTCTTCTCGCCCCACCTCTGTCCCATTCCGATCTTTTTCTCTTTCTTCGCCCTCTGCCTTTCCCCCTCCGAGCCCTGATGCACACGTCCGCATTATGTACATCGTGATGCACATATTATTTTCCATTTGTTTCCTCGCGTCCGCGTTTTCTCCATGCAATTTTTTCATCCACGATAAGTGAATTAATTTAGAATGTATATCGCGATTATGAATGTATTCCCTTTTTTGTTCCACTTTTCTCTCTCCAGAATCACAACGAGACATGCAAAAAGATTTTCCCAACCATCCTCTCGATCGTTCGACGTTATTATGCGCGATACGCTGCAATCCGTAATATTAGGCACGGAAGGTCGTCGATAATTATGAACGAGGAATATAAATGTTCGATTAGAGATTGCAGAATTGATGGAACGCAATGGTCACGTACGTGAGGCGAGTTCTATTAGATTCGACGGAATTAATCGATTGTTCCGGCGCGCGCTCGATCGGGCGCACGAGGTTGCTTCTTGTTAGGAGTGAAGTTCACAGATCGGTACGAAGAATCTCAACGAATGATAATGCAATGACTCGTCGTAGCGTAATAGAATACATTTATATGTGGTATTTATAAATAAAAAGTAATTTAAATCTTTCGATAATTTACTTGCTGAGATAAAGTTTCTTCAAGTTTCAATAACAAGTCTCTTTGTTCTATTTAATTCGAAGAATAAGTAGAATCGTGAATTTTCAAGACTAACGGAAAATTCAACGTTAATGAAAGAGGAGAGAGAACGATAGAGGTAGATGGACGACGATGTAGTAACCGGTTCATAAATTCATGACATCGTTGGATCAGATCTCAGCTAAGGCTTCAGAAATCGTACAGCATTCGTGAATAATTTGAACCGCGATGGGGCTTCCGACAAGTGTCTTCCCCCGAGTAGTGTCTGCCTCTTTTAATTTTCTTCATTTTAAACAAATAGAAAATCGATCGATATAAACAACACAAATAAGCGAAGAAGTGAAAGTTTTCGATCAAAGCGGATTTCGGTACCTCTAATATTTTTTACACAAGAATGTTATTAGACAAATAAGATTAAAATAGTTGTGATATATGTAGGATAAGAAATATTTGCAAGCTTAGATAAAAGTAATATATTGAGAGTAGATTTTAGTTAGGCATTAATATAATTGTGCAAGATGTGGATGAATAGTGTGTGATTAAATAAATCTAGTCTTTTTTATCATGTAAACTGAATTAATGAATTTTATTGGCATTATTATTGCGATAATAAAATTTCTTCTGTTACTATTAAAGCTGTTATTTCCTCTTTTGATTTTAATTTCATCTGCTGAAGCATTCGATAAATGTAGTAGAATCGTAAATGAAAGAATCGAATATACAACACGTCGATATAAAAGTCAGTTACTCAAAATTGAAACGCCGCGTGGTAGATATGCCCCGGGGTAATTTCATTACTTGGTAGCAGTAGGGTTAACGAAGGATATTAAGCGGCCATTACGAATGCGCCTAAGGCCATAACGCGATTAGTTCGCGGAATAGTCGGTCTTTTGTACGATAGATTTTACGGAAACATCTCGCGTCTGCCGCGTGGGCAGCAGGTCCCCCTTTCGTTTCGTCCCCTTCGCTCGCGTACGGCCCTGGGCACGCCGGTGCATTGTACATCGTAATGTATTTCTTTTAGGTACCGCCGACAATAGCGAGCCTGGTGGCGATGAAGGTGGAGGCAGCTGACCCGATTGTTTCCGGTGAGTTACTATTTCCTTCTGCTGACGGAATTATCGGGATCGTAATTAGATTCGAATCGAGACTGCTGCGTTCGATGACCCTCTTCACGCGAACAAAAGAAAGGTGAAAAAAAAAAAAAAGAACGAACGGAAAAAGACTCGACAGTGACGGATGCGAAATCATCGAACGTTCGCCGCCGCAATCTGGTTAGACCAGGTGATTTGTAATCGACAATTTTATTCGTCGAGCGGATCTATGATTAGAACGGAGACAATGTTGCCGATCGACTGTTGCACAACTGTGCATTATAAGTCACGTGTCATATTACGGCACTAACGGCGAATTTAGTTGGACGCACTAGTGAACTCAGATGTGTTATTATTATACCCTGACTCTTAATTTAAGTATGAAAATAAGATGCAAGTATCTCGAATTAGAAAATTACATTTTAAGAATTTCGCGGTATATTTCATTTTTTATATTTATATTAAATATATTTAATACGTTGTATATTAAGCGTATATTTACATCAATTTGTGTACGATGGTTTTAGTATGTCCCAGCGCTCTTACTGAATGCGTCCCATCGAATTCGGTATAAATGTGTATTGGATTATTACTGGATGCGAGAAACGAGAGATTATCAATACTCAACAATATACTGCAATAGTATCATTCGCGTTTATATCTCGTATTCACAATTCCCTCTATCTTTCTATCTTCTAGGATGACTGTTTTGTTACGACTTAATTACTCGGTACGATGTACACGTACATAATATATATAAGAAGCAGATCATTAAAAGAGCGATAAAAATATTAAGATAGAGGATAACTTTTTTCTTAAACTATTAGCGCTGTCATATTTCAAAGATTATGCGCCTCGATCAATTAAGCGGTTCTCTTTACGAATTGACAGATGCGATCATTAGGAATCGCCGATGTCGATATTACTCACAGTCGTAGCGCGATAGTGGGGCTTAATTAAATTGTATTTGCACGAAATTGATGGTTATAGATATCAAAACGAGGCCATTAAACTTCTCTGTTAACGTATGTCGAACAGGTGCAGGCTGGTGGCGCACATACAACGGCGATAATTGTTAAAGTCATAAATTGTTATAATTAGTGACGACCATCGGTAGAATTCGGTGATCGAGAAGCGTCACACTTCACCTAAATAGATCAGGATGTTGGGATCACTCTCTTTTTCTTTTTCCTCCGAAGACTTGTCTCATTTATTGAACTTGCGTTTAGTGATAAGATGATGCTAATCCTTTATTTTCAAGTTTAACGAGTTTGCAAACATGTAATCTGATCTGATAATATCCAAATTACACGGTGTATATATGTATATTGCTTGATTCCGAGAAGTTTACTCGATACGTTTAACGGAGAGAAGCTTATTTATTTGGAAGATTAATTTTGAAGTATGTTAAATGATAGTGGTACTATAGACAAATTATGCTAGCAACTAGCGAGAAAGTAATCTAAGATATCAGTTTGAAAGTGAAAATAAAAGCGACGTTATTTATCTTATACGTGGGCAGCTGTACTGTAGGACCTACTGTTCGAGATAACAATCTTGGTAAACGACAGACTGATAGCGATTCCAGAAAGCTCACGTCTGTAGCGAACCTAGTCTAATTTTCAAATTACCAATCTCGCACAGCTACATCATACGTTTACGTTTGCACGTCGTTGATGGTCATCTTCTTCACGATGTAATGAAGGCACCTCATCGACGCGAAGACAAGGTGGCCAGCGGCACGTCGCTGTCAAACGTGAAGAATTAAAAGGACGATGACGGCAGTATCGGGAGCGTGCGAGGGGGGGGGGGAAACAGGGGGGACAGCATCTTCAGTGAGGAGAAGGAGGGGTAGGAGGAAGAGGACGGGGTGTGCAGGAGGGAAGGAGGAGGGAGGGAGGGACGAGAGAGGAGAGTCGAAGACACTGCGAGAAAGAGAGAATAATGCGTTAAAGCAGCAACCAGCAACTACTCTAATTGGCCACTTTGTCCATTTATTCGATTTATTTAAATTATGGGACAATTGACAGTAGGCATTCTATTTTTTAAATCTCCCCGGCCACAACCGGCTGATTGGGCAAGATTGGCGTGAGACACTGGCCCCACAGATTCCCCAGTTGTGGGCTTAATCAGCTTTGATTGCTAGCATCTCTCTTTCTCTCTCTCTCTTTCTCTATCGTTCTCTCTCTCGCTCTCTCTCTCTCTCTCTCTCTCTCTCTCTCTCTCTCTTTCTCTGTCCTCTCTCATCCGCATCTCTTTCTCTCAGCGTTTTCTTTCTCTTTCCCTTTCCACGTACGCATACATTCACGTCTCCGTCTTTCTCTCACGTGTCCACGTTCTCTTTCTCTCACCGATATAACCCTTGCCTCCGCGTCCGCTTGCTTAGTCCGCGCGCGAACAACGTACACATTTTATTTTATTCCATTTCGCAGCAGATCCCACCACGCGTTTAATATCGTCCGGCTGACGTTGGATTGGCCGATCCGAAATTGTGGGAATATGTCACTGGACGAGAAAATCCAACGGAGGCCGCCCACTCTCTCTTTCTCTACTTGATGTTCTTTCTCTGCGTGTGCCCCTCTTCGTCGTGAATGCCGTGATTTCCGTCGCAGAATCTTTTCGTTTTCGACGGGACGGGAATTGTGCGATAGACCGCAGATTAAAGTATTCAGAGTATTTAAATTTCACCGAGCCGGGCCTTCAAATAGCACGGAAAAGATTAGAGAAAGATGAATGAATCCTGCGTTTCTTTTATCACTGGTTGAAGTAACCCGCCACCTCCCCTCCCGCCCTCCCTCGGACCTCTCGTGGGAGCCGCGTTGGCACTCATCCTATTTCCTTGATAATTCCCATAATGCTGTGGGCGGATATTCCAATAAAGGGGGAACAGCCCCTGGGTACAAAACACTGAAAGCGGACGGCCGCGATTCGTTAGGTTGCGCCACAATTCACGGGTTCGCGAGGATCGAGACAAATAAAGGCCGCAGGGAGAGCCGACGACACTCCAGAGCCGGCTTACGAATAGCTTCAGATTTGTCACGTGGCACGCAGGAATGCGCGATAATTACTCAAAGATGCGGGCCCCCTGTGCTCTTGGCGCACGCTGGTTGCGCGATTTCTCCAGGCTGGTTCTCCACGCCTAGCAACCAATTATTAATTCCCGTTGGGAGATCCGCTTTGAAGGAGAAACGGAAATGAATTCTTCCGAGAGAGGAAACATTTTGTAGCAAATTTCTGCATTAAGATCGTACGAGAACACGCGAAATTGGCTCTAATAAAATTTCCAAGGCTTTTGAATAGAAATTGCAATTTTACGGAAGAATATTCAATCTGTCGTACACAAAACCGATTGCTTCCGCAGCTGGAATACGTGCGGCTAAACTTTTAAACGGCGGACGCGCGAATGCATACCGATTATTTTTATCCCGATTCTATTAAAGGTCAAGCGTGTGTAGGATATTGGATTAATAACATTGTTTCCGTTCCAACCATTAATTTCGTGCAAATACAATTTAATTAAGCCCCGCTATCGCGCTACGATTGTGAGTAATGCAAGTAAAAAGACATCGTCGATTCCTAATGATCGCATCTGTCAATTCGTAAAGAGAACCGCTTAATTGATCGAAGCGTATAATCCTTGAAATATGACAGAGCTAATAGTTTAAGAAAAAAATTATCCTCTATCTTAATATTTTTATCGTTCTTTTAATATGATCTGCTTTCTATATATATATATATTATGTACGTGTACATTATATCGAGTAATTAAGTTTTAACGAAACAGTCATCCTAGAAGACAGAAAGATTGGGGGAATTGTGAATACGAAATATAAACGCGAACGATACTATTGCAGTATATTATACAGCATAATCTCTCGTTTCTTGCATCGATCCAGTAATAGTCTGATACACACTTATGTCGAATTCGATTGGATGCATTCAGTGAGCGCTAGGTATTAAAACCATCGTATAGATAGTAAAGATGTATATTTAATATAAATACAGTTACAGTGCGTCCAATTAAATTCACTGTTAGTGCCGCACTATAACACGTGACTTAGAATGTACAAGCCGTTTAATGCAAATATCATATATATATTTTTAATAATTTTGATGTAGAAGAGAATTGGAAAATTGCGAATATCTAAGATTAAGGAAGAAAAAGCCGAAGATTATTTATCAATTATATAAACCTTTTTTGACGAATATTATTCTAACTACAATAATTAACACTTATATATCATGTAATATAAATTATAATTTTTTCAAGAGAAAAACCGATTCGATATTAACGATATCCTGCATAACGGTGGGTAATTTCGAATGTCAAAATAAATTTTGTTTTTTATTTAATTTGTAATTTATGTTAACAATATATAAATATTAATTATTGTAGTTTAAAATCAAATAAGTGGACTTTCTTCTGAATGGAAATTTTTATTATTTTTGATTAATTGTCAACTTTATTTAACTTTTCCCTCCCTTAGAAGTTCGCAGTTTTCCTATTCTTCCCTGTATAATTGTTAGAATTATGTTTTTCTCTGATAAAGTATTGAGGGAGGTATTGTTATTTAAACGACTCCGTTAACACATCTAATTACACGAAACAGATTCGTTAACGTGAAAACACGAGTCTGGAAATGGATAGTGTAAGTGTTCTGCATAGATGCGGGTTGCCGGTCTGGGCAAGAGCGGCCGAGCAAGCAAATAACAAATAAAGCATATACAGGAGCTTACGATAAATAACTGGTGCACTGCTCTCTACATATAGTACCGGCTATGAACCCTCCAGGGCCTCGTTGCTTTTTCTCCCGCTGACTCCACCATCCCTGCGAGAGAACGATCCACCCACTAGATTATCTTTCGGATCCGCGTACTTACAACAATTCAGGCACCGAAGAGTTAAAGTCTCGGCGATCTTTAGTTTCCGTTCGCAAGGCGCAGACGCGGGCAAGAATTTTTAATTTTGGCTCTGTTTTTTAGCACTGACGAGATACTACGAAAAATGCTCGATCCTGGACAAATTTTCGCGACTATCAATGGGACTCTGGGGGTGCGAAGATAATTGAAGAACAATGACAATTAATAAAAATTTGTGATTATTAACATAAATATTTCGATAATAAATTATTAAATTCGTGATTTTTTATTATATAAATACTGTATAAAGAAGTATACATATCTTTAATACTATAACATCTCTCATATATTGCTGAAAAATTACAATTTTTTCTCTGCAGTTATCATTTTTATTGATAATCGAACTCGAATGTGATAATATTAAAATCATAGTTTTTAATAAAAATCGAGTATTATTAAATTTTGAACATGTATATATGCCTATAAAACTAATAAATTATGAAATTAGTACCCCCTCCCCCAACTGTATTATCGCAGTTTATTATTCTTAATTATTTAAATTTTAACACTTACGCGAACTTCCATAAGCACTTAGCGTTTTTAATAGTCTCGTCGGTGTTTTCAGCAAGCCATTTGAATAATTATGAAAGGCAAGTTCAGCTATTATCGCAAAAAATATCTATAGTTGCAAGATTGTCAAATCATTGTCGCTATGTAGTCACATATAATTATGTCTTTAAAAAAATAATTAATTAAGGAGTACGTAGAATATCTTGCGAAATTATTTTTTGCGAAAGCCTACCTGTTGGAAATTGTATCTAAAAATTGGATAAAATAAGTTCTTTTTTATAGCATTTTATATTTATATTATAATGAAGAATTAAATACATATTTAATGTTTAAAAAAGAAAAAGCTGAAATCATTTAATCTATATTGTCTTATAGAATTTTACTTAAACAATTGTTTCTGTAAAAAGAGGAATAGTTATTCGCTTGCATATAATACCTTTCTCCAATTTTCATGCTAATTTTCGTTTGTATTTAAATTCGCGATACGGATTTCATTATTCGATATTGAACAACGTGATTGTGATGACAGACGACCGCTGTTTTGTTGCCACGTCCGTTTCTCGAGCAAGCAACCGTTAGCCTTGAAGAAATACCATTAAAAAGCGATATGTGTAGTGAAAGAGAGCGAAGGAGATGGAGAAGAAAACGAATTTCACGGTTCATTCGAAACTTTTTAAACGAATTTACACGCGCCGTCCGCCACGCTTCGAAGGGGTTGAAACTTTACGAATTAACCGCTAAGTAAATATTTGACAGGTAAATTATAGCCTACGTCGCTCCGCTTTTTTCCTTTTCTTTTCTCTGGAACGCTTTGCTTTATCGAATTATTGAGAAACACAGGTCGCGTGTTATTTCATCGTTTGTAATAAACCGCGACAGTTTATTGTCCACGACGAGATTTTTTTTCGATACGGCGATAAAAATACACGGCGACAATTTCTGCCATCGCATACTTGCGGTAACAATCACGTGGTTCACCTAGACCTGTGCAAACAATGGCCAATTTCATCGACGTGGACGCAAACAATGCTCGCCATAATTCGTGGTCCAGTCGAGTTCCCAAGCGTTTCTCGCGAAACGGCCCGTCATCACCGTCATCCCTTGCCTCGTAAAAACCTGTAGCGCCTTAAAGACGGAGGAGATATACGAAATTTTATTATTTATATATGAAATTTATTATATCGCCAGACCGGCCCTGAGGGGCCCCAACGGCAGTGACGGGGCTCCTCAGGGCCGGTCCCTTTCACCCCTCTCGTTTCTGCGACGTCTTCTCGCGTCGTCCCGTTGTCGGTCTAATTTATCGTTCCTCAAAACTTTTTTATTAATCTCTTACCTCCCGCGGAATCGTGATCGTCGCATTAAAAGGATGTCGCGGCGGTCACCGAAATGCATCGGTACACAGACGGAATGTCGTCCCTCATTTTTCGCTCTACCACCATGTCGCCGAACTCTTCCTCATCCCTTCAATCCGAGGCTCCCGGAGTCGGCGATTCCACCTTTCTTCGTCTTTTTCCTCCGTTCCGTATCGTTTACGTGGCCTCGATGCTATCGTACCGCACAAAAAAGACATTTTTCCGTAAACGTATACGCTCTATATACTTTTCGCTTACATAAAAAGAAGTTGATGCCGTGGAATATTAAATTACCATTAGTGAAATAGACTTTATAGAATTACAGAGAAACGAGATTGAAACAGTTATAATTGCACTGGTCGACAAATTTTGCTTTTTTTTTATTTAATTGATCTGATAAAATGTTTTTTATAATAGTTTTGCGCAGATTTTTTAAGTCCGTTTATCAAATATGAGCAGAGTAGGATTTTTGATAGAACTGTTACTTTTGACATCTTCGAAAAGTCGAATTCTTAAAGCTTTATATTTTTGAAGCTGTCGAAAGCAACAGCTCTAATTTTTGATTAATATTAATATCTTTTAATACTTACTGGTCGACAAAATTTCATTTTTTTTATGTTAAATTAATCTAGGTGTGTTTTACAGTATTTTTTGCGCGGATTTTAAATCTGTTTAATTTATAAAAAGAATATAAATATACGTATAAATAAATAATTCATATATATAGGAAGTAATTACTGAATTTAATATAATTTTCTCATTATAAAAATTCAAACAGAAACAAATCATTTTAATTAAGAAAAAGACCCCATACAATGAGTTGCTAATAAAAAGTTCTAAGAAGTGATGTATCGGTTATAATAAATTGAAGTCCGTGAGATAAATTCTAATCTTGTTTTTGAAATCAACATCAAAATATATACATAAGAATCAGCAAATATTACTAATTTAACAAAATTAATTTTGCTTATTGTTATTAATTACTACATAATGTGTTAAATATTATGACTATTATATAATAAAATGTACACGTAGTATTTATATGAAAGCATTATTTGCAATATAAGCAACATGTAAAACTGTGATATGAACGTTAAATATGTAACACGTTCCAAACTCTGCGCTAACGAGGTTTGCGCCAATATCACGCGAAATATTCAGAGATCCAATCAACCTCCACCAGGAGTAGTATTAATATCTGCCATCCTTTTTGTCGATCCTGGAATTCCAGGGACGTCCCGTTCTTCTCCTTTTTCTCCCATCCACCGGTTTCCCCGTTCGGGATTCGATGGATCTTGCGAACTTAGAGCGCGGGAAAAAAGGGCCTCGGCTAATTAATAGAGCGGGATCCAGACCCCCGAAGGGACCGGGGCGCGCTTAGGACCCTTTTGCGAAAAATAAAATACACTCGTGGAGTAAATTAACGGAGAGAGCGCGGGGAGAGCCAGGCTGCCGCGAGCTAATTAATAGAGCGAGGATCCGAGGAGTGGTGGAGGCCCCCAGGAGGATTCTCGAATCTCCGCTCGTTTACGCTCGTTTTTTGCATTGGAGGATGATCCCGAAAATCACGGTCCACGCCAAAGATTTCGCTCATCACCTTGCGCAACGTGTCATTTACCTCATTATGGAATACATGCCGAAAGAGTTTTATGCAAATTTTTAATTCCACCATTCTCGCCATCGATTTTGACTGGCACCGTTAATTATAGTGTCCCGGGCTTAATTAATTCAATTCTTCGCAGTACTCTTTACGCGCTGTATTTTATCACATGCAATTTCGAGAGTGTAAAAAAAAAGCTAGAAGCTGCAGAGACGATAAAAATGGCTGGTTCGAAAAAAGAATTGCGAAATGGTCGAAACGAATGCCGCGATGTTGGCCGCGCGATTGGCCCCGATCGATTTGTATCGGGAAACAGCTATTGGCAATCGCATGCCGTCCTCGAAACTCAGGAATCCATCGTTGCTCGATCGGACGATGGTCTCTTCCCCGATCTCCTCCACCCTGCTGTCATCGCTTCACGTCCTCGTTTTTTCTTGGCCCTCGTTTCGCGATTTTTCAATCGCCAAGAACATGTCTATATTCTCATATCGACTATATCGAATTATCGACGCAAAATTAGAATTAAACGAAACAACGTAGTTCAACTTTGAAGTATATAACATTCTTATCTCGTGCAGAAGTTAAATTAAGTGTGTAGGAAGGGCACCAATTCAATTTTCTTTGAGAAAAGAAGTTTTTCCTCATTAATCTTGAAATGGGTAGATATGTTTAAGTGCAAATAAAAAAACTTGTTCCAGACTTCTAAAGGAGATCTAAAGTAAACGCGTTGAAAATGAGCAATGAGTACAAAAAAGTGCATTGCTTTTACTTTCGTATTAAACTCCTTACAGTTTTCAAGTAATATTACAAGTTTCAGAGAAACTTTTTGTGTTTATAAAGTCGAATTTTTTATCTTAGAAATTTGTTGCGGTTCTATTAGATTCTAAATATAGAAAATTTAAATTTAAAATTTGGATTCATTAGATTCTTTCTCTCTCTGCACTCAATATTTACAAAAAAATCAACATGAAAGTAAACCATCATTTAATAGACAAGCATTTAGCAAAGAATCAAGATTATATCAATTAATTTTTAAATAGTTAATTTTTTTCACTAAAATTAAGTTTCTTTATTAATATTGGAAAAAATTTCACAAATGTGTCCTTTCTGTACTTATCGGTTCAATTGTAATGTTAAACAAAGGATAAATATAATAAAATAAGTAATAAATCTTTCGCAATTTTTCTTTTTGTTAAAAACGGGCAAAAGTAAAATAAGAAATAAATTTTTTGCAATCAGTTGCTAATAAGAGATATATGCCAAACTCTTGGAAGCCAAGTCAAATCAATAACGAAGCAAACTCTAACAGTTTACGGCCATCAATCTCAGAGGCGCGGAACGTCTTCTCTGTAACGTCACCCTAGTTAAACGTCGTCGATAGGTCTGCGAAGCCCTTCACTGCGTTCGCCGCGAAATGAAGACATCGCCGACGGATGACTCTTAATCATCGCCGACGAGTTCGAAAGTGGACTCGCGCCGAGAAAATTACACGGTGTGTCCCTCGGGTCCGATCGTTGATCAATCACTCGTCCGAGAACGAGACGACGGCAGCTCGTCAGCACCCTTGGACGCACTCGCGGCGAGACGAAGCGACCGATCTTTTTCTACTTGTGCCTTCCCTCGACTGTCGGCTTCGCGTTTTGCGCCTTTCCGACTGTGCAAATCACCGATTGTAACCGCTTGCGCTGTAATTCAGAGCAGTTCAATTGCAGACGCGGGTCGGCGCGTTTTAAGCCAACACTTGTTGCGCTTCTATCGTTAATAATAAATACGTCTCGATTTTCAAACATTTTTTTAATTTGAGATATGGTGGGATCGAGACAGACTTTTTTTTTAACATTTAATGTGTGCCAGCAACGTTTAATTCTTCCGTCAGCAATAAAAGTGTCTTTAATCCAGATTGTAAAGATCTGAAACAATTCCGATACACTCGTTGTTTTTATTATTATAGAAGTCGAGTTGTGTTCTACTTATTCTTTTTACAGATTTAAATTTATCGTTGGTGCCTTTAAAGATTTCAATTGAGGGCTAAATTGTGCTTGTCAGTCTAAATTTATGATATTACATACTTTAGCTTCAATTTAGAACTGCCTTTCAAGGAACTGCCGAAAAATAATTGGTCCGCAGTTTGTGCTCAAATTGAAAAGATTCACGCAAAAAATATTATTATAGGCCAAGATGGCTTAGACTTCCTTTTATCTTCCTATACATGTTTCTCGATCATTCTTTTCCGTTATTCCTCGAATAAGCCGGCCGTTGTCTTGTCCAATGGCGGAACCTTCGGATTACTCTACCCGGGCTTTTTAGATCATATCCGCGTCTTCCGCCGCACGTATCTTGCTCGTGCTCGAAAAAAGGATCTCCCGAAATATACGGAATATCCGCGGGCGCATCGTCGGTCGGCATCCGGTTGACTATTTCGAGAATATAATCACGAAACGAAGCGCCTCGCCGCGCCGCAGGCGAGAGAGGATCGCGGGGGAGGGGGGAGCGTCGCAGGGAACGCGAAAGAAGAGAGAAGACGAAAAAGAGATTGAAAGGAACGCGCTTCTCCGACGGGGAAGAAGAGGCTCTATACAAGAACGTTTCGCGTTTCCACCGTTCTGCATTCTGTCGCGTTACGAAGTCTCGTTCTTCGTCGCCGCCGCGTGTTTCATTCGGAGAAGTCCTGGCTTGTAATGGGCCGTACGATGTTCGTTATACACGCTAGGATGTGTTACAGTCAATGTGTCCGCGATTAATTTTCCTGTTTCTGATCACAAGTAAACGATACGAATGATTTACTGACCATCGTACATTTCCGAGATTGCTATGATGATGTTAATCGAAGTTGTTTTTCGTATTTTTCAATATTTCCTTCTCTTTTCTTGCTTCATCCTATCGTAAAGAGCGCTTGATTGCACGTTAGTATCCAATGGAACGTTGATAATCGTGTAAGTGTGAGAGATAATTTTCAAATTACTTAATAAGATAGAACGACTACGAATTAATTTATTAAAGATATCATTAAGTACATTAATCGATTAAGATACTTAATTGTATCTTTGATAAATTAATTGTGTGATCGTTTTATTTTACGCACAGAGAATTTCGTGAAAACTCACTGGCTCTTCTTTCTAGTTGTTATGTTTTGAGATAATAATTATGTCAGATATTAGAAACGATTGAGAAAACAAGCCGACGACGTCTCAACGCTCTTTTGATACTTGCTCTTTTCCGTTCTTCTGCTAATCCTCTGTGATCTGCGATGCGCCGCGGCTTCCCGCTTTTCTTCAAGAACGAAGAAAACCGCAGACTCTCTCGCGGGCACGTCGTTAATAAATAGACCTTTTCTCCTCCCTCGTGTCTCGCGCTTCTCGCGCCGTAACTCGCTCGCTCGGAGCTCGTTGCCTCTTCGGCGTTTTAGTAATTCGAGTTAGCTCTTCGACTCTCTTCCTTCTTCGTCGCCTCCCCTTCGGCGCCCCTCCGGCTCCATCGGTCGTCCGTCTGTTATTTCGCGCTTGACGCGAAAAGCAAGAAAAAGGAGAATTGGCGGCCTCCGTGCGAGTACCGGCGGTGGAAACGGTCGGGAGAGAGAGAACAGCTTTGTGGAAGAGAGAAAGAGAAGGAGAGAAGAAAGAGGAAAGGAGAGAGTGCTAAAGAGGGTCGAAGAGGGTCGAGACCAAGACCACGAAGTCGCTGATTGTTTTAGCGCTAGGCCAAACTAAAACGGCTAGGGAGACTCAGAGGGTCAGGGCCGTGTGTGAAAGGATTTGGATACGGTGATGAGTTTTTCATACGCCATTGATCGACGTATAAGTCAATAAATTTTTTTAATCTCAACTTTTTCGCCTCGATGTACGATATACAGTATACTTAATCAGAGAAAAAGAGGTATATTAATAGTAGTGACAACTATACGCATGTTTTATACGTAGAATTAATGTACACAGTTTAATAAGCTGTTTTACAGTTATTGTGATTAAAATAATTTATTCTCCTATGTACATTAATTTTTGATATAATATTGTATATAGTTGTCATTTATATACACAGTGATCATGTCGTCAGCTTTATTTAACATTCACAAATAACAAAAATGTAATATTAACAATATCAAATATATTGATTTATCAATATATTTGAATATATATGTTCAGTTTCGGTATTGAATATTTTCTAAATGATTCTGACATAGTTGGTCAATACGGCCCTGTAAATTTTCAAATGCGATTTATTTCTCAGCGAGAAGTTCGCTGAAAAACGTTCCTGCCTGTTTTTCTCTTTCGCTCTTTGCGTCTCTTTCTTTGCTCGTCCGCACAACGAGGCGGAGACGATAGGCGATGCGTGCCAAATCATGCGAGTGGAATCGGAGAAATTTAAAAAATATTCTAAATTTAATTACCCCGCTGTGGACGACCCTCGGTCTTTCGAAATCGTGCGGGCTGCCAATGCTAGTGTTGAAAAATAGCCAATTGACGAATCGTTGCTCGAAACGTAATCGAAGATCACTTTGGCGCAAGAACTTTAAAAGATCAAAACGGTTATTAAAAACCCGAAAGTGAGAGCGAGATAATTATAAATAGAAACAATAAAATATTGATAATGAGAGATGAATTTTAGAAAAACAGGCATTTTTGTAATTATTGCAGGATATACCTACTTAAAATTTTTGTTTATTGTTAAATATGATATAAAAGAGTTTTAAATAGATTTTATAAAGCCAGGAAATTTATATTCGGACGTTGTTTTTCAATCCACATGCAGTTGGAAAATCTGTATTAAATTTAACACATTTTACGCATTTCGAGCAATCTATCTTGTGTATTAATTTAACGTAAAATATTCACAGATAATCACATACGTCAAATTATCACTTGGATACGTTAAAAATTTAACGCAAAAGTTTTAACAAGAATCGGTGTTAACACGACTATAAAGTGCTTTTACCTGGAAGATAAAAAGGACGAGAAGCAAGAGAAGAATCTCAATGATCCCCGAGTCTCAGGCGTCGATGAAAAATAGTGGCGCGCTTAAATAGTAGCCCGCGCTCGTTACGCGCCCGTCTAACCCGTCTTGTTAAGCTAACAGTCGTATAACCGCGCCCCGAGAATATTCAAAGTTATTGGATACGCGATCTCGTAAATCACGGGAGCTGTGCGGTATACTTTGTAAAACTTCGGAATGTGCATCGTGCCGCGCGCGGATAAGAGAAAAAATCGGACGCGCGCTCGCGCATCAAGGATATACCTTCCCGCGGTACACGTGTGAGAGTCTGCTGTGTATGACGCGCATAGAACAAGCTCGTTGTGCCAGTTTGTCGTAAATTTCCGTTAACGAGCCGGCCGCACCGAGTCGTGGCTCGAGCGCGCTTTTCTCAGGCAACATGGCGGAGAAACAAAAAACCACCCTGCGAGAAATATGAAGCCAAGAGCCCGTTGCACGCGCGCGCGCGCTCGCGATCGTAATTTTCCTCGCGGAAATGAAATTGTTTATTGGCGTGCCGTTATTAACGCGGACAGATAACCGACTCTTGCCATCTTAGATCGGACGCTGTTGGCATCGCGCGTAATACAGCTCTTGTTTATCACGCATGCCCGCTACTTCAAATTCAAAACAGATGAAGACAGATGGACGTAGTCGCATTCGTTTTACTAACCGCCGGCCAGATCAGCAAAGTCGAACGAGTGAAAGGAGGACTTAATTCTCTAGAAAGCTAACACGAAACGATTAACGCTAATCTGGTCTTACGCAGCGCGTACTAGAAGATTACATGACCAGCAGGCGGAAAGCACAGTATTACATTGGTCATTAGCAGTTGATGTGAACTTTATTAATCGGACAACCATAAATAAAATATCAATGTGCGAACGGCGCAGGATAGTCGTTTACAATTGCAATTAAAATTGTTGATAAATGTTAGTTACATCTTCAGTATCGATCCTTTGAGAATCGGACCTTTCTAATGAAATAACTTATGAAAGATCTATCCATTTTTCAGGATCACTGAATTTCATTGTTTCTACGAAATTCTCAAATTTAACATTTAAGAAATAATATAAATAATTGAATGTGTAGTCCAAATTCGTGTGTCTCTCGTGGCACTTAAATAAGTATATAATAACACGAAACTACTTAAAAATTGATACGATTTTTATTACGCTCCCTGTTATAATACTGACTATACCAGGAAGTTCAAACTGATATAAAAGTTTATCTCTGCTTGCCTTAGCTTTTAACATGGCAAATTGGACTTCCTAGTTCCTAATGACTACTGAAGGTTTATAGTACGTAGCTTAGCGCTCAACGATCTCATTCGTGTAAAATTTACGTATCGATAACGTGTCCAGAATTAATACGTACCAATAATTTTCAAGTAATTTATTTCTATTGTACCTCATAATTCAATCGACATTGACATTTTCACAATTGTCGATAGCATGCGACAAATATCGCTTCCCTTTGGCCTTATTCAATCACCAATAAGGGTAATCTGTTTCCAATGTTTTATAACGACTTTCATCATCGATAAATTTCCCCGTTCGAATCTCTTTATTTCACTTCATCGTCACCCCGTGTCGTCCCCCGCGATGGAAAATTCCCTGAATGAAAATCTATCGCGCGTGAATGAGGGAGACTCTTTCTCTCTCGATCGCAGGAATCGAATTTCTTGTTTTGACAGCGGATCGCCGATCCGTGGCGTGGCTGCATTTTGTCGTGCTCACCGAAGTTTTCGAAAGTCGAACAAAGAGAAGTGAGAAAGAGAATCGCGAGGAACAAGCCGGCACAGCGGTTTCCCCTTCCGGCTATTTGAATTTGTAGAAAGGGTTCGCTTCTGTTTATTTTTTGGGAGCCAATGGAGGGAGAAATCGTGTGCGTGCGAGGGGGTACATTGCGCGCGCTTATATATCGTATCCAATGTTACACACGGTATTTCCCCTCTCGTAAAAGCTTTGCGCGTTTTATATACGTAAGTAATCTCACGCGGGTGTATGTGCATTTAATGCAAAACCGGGTGCTAGATATGAAATTTGGAGAAGGGTATTGAAAGTGCCGAATACAATTTCATCATTGTCCACGAAATCAAAACGAAAGCGTCATGTTTTATCGGTGTTATCGTCATTTGAATCTTGGCCCGAGACACATTCGTGCGATCGTGTCAGAACATTTTTGTCGCATATCAGATAATTGAAAAAGTCCTATAATATATTCGATTTTCTAGAACTATAGAAAGACCTGATAGATCGTGTTACGTTGATAACGAGACGCGCTATACAGTATCTACTTGTATAGAGAAAATTGAAAAAAAGTTTTTTATGCTGTCGGAAAAGAAATGTTTCTGTAATACCTTCAAATAAAGCAACTTTGTAACGGACTTCACAAAATTTTTATATTTAAAATCATTTTTAAAATTAATATACTTTTATCTTAGATACTATGTACCGATTTATCTGTATATGTCCAGTTCCGAAATTATTTATATTCAAACATGAAAATATCTGATGTCACATAAATGCGTCCTCTCGTTATTAAAAATTAAATATTACTGTTGAATCATTTTGCACCGACAAAGAGGATTGATTTGCACGTCCGGTTTAAAAATTGTATCCGAATATCTGGCATAGCAACGCGTCCCCTCGTTAAATTTAACACGCCCGTCGTAAGTAAGGGCGCAGGGTTTGCAGCGTTCTAAAAAGAAAGGGGTTGCATGAAGGGGTCAAGGAGAGGGGAGAAGAGAAGAGCAAGAGGGTGTATTAAGTAGTTCGTATGTAATACTGCCCTAAAAAAATCTATATACGCGACAGCGTCCGGCAGGACGAGGGCGAGCTGGATTAAAGAAAGAAAGATTGGTAAACCCCTCTGTTCATTTACTATATGAGTAAAGCGATACCACGATGCTAACAAACGCACCCTCTAAAGTAAAAACGAAAAAAAGTTGAATTGGAGCTGCATGTTTTAACTTGTTTTAAGACATCAGTTTTTCCGAGATGAGAATTCAGATAGGCGAGTTCGATCTTTTACCGTCTTCTTGATTTTCTTGAAATAATCATGCTATCGTCATGAGAGGAATGATCGTGGCGCCAATCGTAAAATTGTCACTTGTATGCTGCAAATCTCAAGGCGGTATCATCACGTTGACGCTCGCGCATCTGCAAGCATCTGTTTAACGCTCGGCTCTCCGTCAAGAAAGTCACGACACGTGTACCCGTTTCTCAAAGCCGTTACGTTGAAATCGTTAAGTTGCATAAGCTAACTGCGCTGGCGTTGATTGGATAAAAGAAGGTACATTAGGCATATGCGCAGCCAAGTGAAAACAATAGGAGTACAGGGAGAGGTTGAATATTTTTCAATTATTAAAAGCCTATTATATATATATATATATATATATATATCAGATGTTTAAAGACTTACGCACAGCTATATTAATTTTTAAACGAAAGTTTATTGTAAACGTTATGACTTTTTTCTTGAAAAGGAGTTGTTATATATGAAAAAAAATTTTTTTTTTCATTTTTTCCCCTCGAATTATGACACTATTTCGCGTTATATTAAGTGGCTTTCCCATCTTTAAGCAATTTCACTTGATTTCCTTGATAATTCTTAGGCTCATGAAATTGAAAAGTGAGATTAGGCGATGTCTCTATGAAGATGAGTCTTTTTTTCTCGCGGGAAAGTGATATTATGAAACGAATAAACGATGTAACACTCAAATCAATTGCGTTCAATAAACAGCTATGAAGATTATTGTGTACGAATATGGAAGTCTGGATGAAATTGTAACACAGAGCGATGCAGGTCCTTCTGAGGACGCCGAATCTTTCTTCCCCTTTTCCGGTCGTTACCTCGCGCTACCTCCCTCGGTAAAGAGGGCGGACTAATTATAATGAACCCGTTCGCCACGAATGGGAGAACGGCCATAACGACGTTTATTCTTGTCTCGAATGATTCTACAGCCTACGACGGACGGTCGCGTCCAGCAATAAGAAGAGGATGAGTCTCTCCAGAAGAAACGCGGCGACGTCACGCCAACAGAGAAGGTGCTAAACGGGTGACGGCAATCTCTTTGTGGCGCCAATTATTCCAGAAACGCATTTTGAATTAAGTTTTGTAGTATCAGAAGATAATCTAACAGACCACTTAGAACTTTGTGATTCTTATGCCTGACACACACGCGCACGCACATGCGCATACACTATGTAAAGAATAATTTTATTAAAATATCAAATAATTTAGCTACAGGTATACTGATTTATGAAAATAATTTTCTTGAACATTAATTAGGATTATTTATATTGTTTAACATTGATGACCTGAATTGTAATTCGAAACATCTGTAATTATTTGCAATTATTTAGATGTGAACTGTTTACATTAAATATACTGAACAAGTTCATATAACTTTGGTCGTTAATAATTTGATGAAAATAATTATATTGAATTAAAACATTGATGGCAGTTTTAACATTCTAATTACCAGTTTAAGCAGTCTACACAATTCTTTTGATTATCCAATAAAATTATTAACTGAAAAGCTAAATTTATATAATTCAGTAAAATTATTTTTTATAGCATTTAAAAAATTAAAATTTTTGAAATTTTAAGTATTAGGTTTTATTACTAGATTAAAAAATGAATAGTTTTCTTAACATTCGCTTGATAAAAAAAAAAAATGCAAACAGATCGCTTCTTTTGGATGAAATTATAGTGTGCATTCATCATCTTCATCATCCGCATAATAACGTTCATTCTGGAATCCGATGATTATTGCTCCGAGAAACGTAGCGTGCAGCAGAAGAAGAGGAAGAAAAGAAAGAAACGTACAGCTGAAGGATAAGCGAGCGCGCTGGATGGATCGAGAAACGAGAGATAAGAAAAAACAAGTTATGCAGAAAGAAAGAAGGTGCTAAGCAAACGGGACAAGGCAATAGGGACCGTAACGTAATTTTGACAGAAATAACGCTGCCACATTTGCTGAAAGACAATAAGTTCGCGACACTCTCTCGCGGATCTTAGAATAGTTTAGTGTCGGTTGCTCTCTCTTTCTCTTCCTTCCTCACTCTTCATTTCTCTCTTCGCCTCTCTCGGTGTGTGTGTGTGTGTGTGTTCCTCTTATATCTACTCTTTCCCCATATTCTCCCTTTGTACGAGTGATGCTGGCGCCGACATCACCGAGCTTGCTGTCGTTCAAACGGACGTTGGAGATCTATCAGTTACTGTAGTCGTCGATTGATTCTTATTAAGCGATTGTTATTGACACATTTAGTTACTTATTATTGAATTGTATTCAGATATGTTCAGATTACATTGAAGATACGATATGTATTATAAATTTTCAAAGCAAAATGTCCCGAGTCTACTGACTGTAATTTCGTTAAATATATATCTCATTATGTCATTCAGAATGAGTATCTTGTAGCAACCATCGTATATTGGAAACAAAATAAAGATAAGAAAATTAGCCTTTGTTCGCTCTCGCCATACGGCAGAAGTGCTGCAAATCGATATGAGGTACTCCAGCGTTGATTCTGGGTTATTAAGTCGCATCTGGTCGGCGGTACCATTCGCGAAGCCATTTTTCCGGAAACAATGTCGCGACGAGGACCATTGAGGAAGGGTTGTAGACCTAACCGGGGGTTAGAGGAAAAAGCGACGAGTAAGGGCACGTCCATACTTCGTGCCTGTTCACGTATTTCTTTTTTTTCACCGGTATTTAGAACCTCTCGAGAAGAAAAAGCGTTCAATGGGGGTCGCCATGGTTAAGACGACGAATCGGCGAGCGCAGCGGGCACTCCACGCATTATCCAAACACGCACTTTCGTAGGTTGCGTTAACCCCTCTGTGCGCCCGTATAGACGCGTATGTGAGCGCATACGTGTAAGTGCGCAAAGCGAAAGAGCGAGAGAGAACGGTACACGTGAGCGCGTTGATGGAGGCAGCGACCGTTTTTCGACGTGTACCTCGTATAAAGGGTTATTCGCTGGGCCTATACGGATTAAATGATAAAAAAGGAAAACGACCCTGAAATACGGGGTCTTTTCAGGTTCGGGCCTTTTTGAAAATTTTAAACTCCCTCCACACGCCGAGTCTCTCGGACAACCGTCCCGCCTTCCATCTCTCTACGGTTTCGGGATCGGGCTTCCGACTCCCCGCTCTCTGAGCAGCTTTATAAGAACTACATATGAAAGGGTTTGAGCTCAAAGCCGCTGGATGCGAGGAGGAAGGGAGCCCCCGGTTACGTGTCATCCTGGGGGTTTCACATATTTTTTAAGATTTGCTCTTTAAGCCCCGTCACGTCGTGCATATTCTCCATTTGGTGCCATCAGTAACTGCGTGGCTCTGCGTGGGTGGGATCCCCCTTCTCGTTAAAAGGGAGCATCGGATTATCTTGCGTTTTTTTTTTTTTTTTTTTTTTTTT